>NC_065523.1:25979568-26050522 GCF_006386435.1 Epinephelus moara | reverse complement strand
TTTCCTTTAATTGGGCTTACCTGGCCAACTAATTATGACAGGTGTCTGAGATTGATTTCAGTGATCCAAAGAACCCTGAGACACAATACCATCCATGAGTTTAATTGAAAAACAAAAAATTTAATCTTTATGACACTTAAATACAATTTGCATAATAATTTGGAACGTGGTGTAAAGGGTGTTAAATAGAAAGCTTCAGGGCACCAGGGAATCTCCCTGCCGTTCTCTTTTTCTTTACAGCAGAGTGTGTGCAGTGACCGCAATGTCACAGATGTCTTAAATCCAGTCTTAAACTTGCAACTTGCAACTGAGATGATGATGTCATTCTTATTATGTCATCAATCCCAATCTCAGTTTATTTTTCTTTATTATTAGTGTATTTTAGATTTTTTATATTTGACATCAAGCAAGCATGGCAATTACGATAAATCTGGGCATATAACCCGAAAAAAATGTCTATTAATACACTTCTTTCTCCCCTGCCTGGCACATACTATTTGTCTCAGTTAGTTCACGCACACACACACACACACACACATTTGGCTGACCTGTATATGGGATGAGTCCCTCGAGGTAAGTTCGAGCACCCTGGTACTGAAGCAGCTCCTCAGGCGGCAGGTGTGTGAGGAGCACCTGGAGGACGGCCTGGGCATCCTGACAGTTTCTGGCGTTGGTGTTCCACACCGCACAGTAGCGCAGGAGCGACTCTGAGTGGGGTTGAAGTCATAACAGGGTCGAGTGTGGGGCGGCAGCCAGTGGTGAAGGTGGAAAGAGAAGGAAGATAAGAAACTATTACTCCTAGTTTACTTAAAATCCCTTTTAGAAGATTAGAAGATTGTGGTTTCTGTACTCCAGCATCAGAGAGGCTGAAGGACATTATTGATCTGTTACCTTTCTGATCCACTCGAAGTTTCAGTACCGTCTTCTCTAACAGCTCGCGGCTATCCTCCACCTGACGGATCGCTAGAAGCAACAGAGAACAGCATGTCAAACTCAGTTGTCTTTAACGTATACAGGTCTGCTCACACCTCACCTGGCAAACACCTTCCTTTTGAGGTAAACATCTCTAATAATTATTATGTTACATATCTCATTAATAATCATGTTCTCACCTATCATGATATATAATTATATAATTAACACTGGCATGTGAAAACTGTAGTGTAAACAATTGTAGGATTACAAAACCGGAGACTCCACTGAAAAACCTGCATGCGCACACCTCTCTTTGACCCCTTTCATATTCTTGCATGACTGGGTGTGATATAACTTTGCATTATCGGAACAAAAATAAGAATGCACCTGGCTTTTGTTTGACACGTTTACTGAATGGCAGGCATGCTGATCCACCCCATACAGGACTGCATAAGATGTCTTCCAGTTGTAGCTTCATGTCAGTCTTTTTATTGCTTGTAACTCGAAAAATAAAGATGAATTTTTTTCACTGTAAATCGTATTTGTATTTTATTTAAAAAAAAATAAATAATAATTTTACTAAGATTTTTTTAAATCACTATTTCCTTCTTTTAATTTTATTTTTTTAAGTTTTAATTTAATTTTTTTGTGACTGTTTTATTTACATTTATTTATTTTTACATTTATTTATTTTTACTTTTTTTATTTTATATAGGTATTTGTTTATTTTTAAACATTTTCTACATTTCTTTTTTTACATTTATTTCTTTTAACATTTACTTATTTTGTACATGGAATTTTCTTTTCTTTTTTTCATTTATTTATTTATTTATTTTCACATTTATTTATTTATTTTTTGTTACATTTACTTATTTTAGATTTATTTATCTATTATTTTTGCACTTTTTTTTACATTTTTTTCTTTTAACATTTACATTTTGTACATGTATTTGTTTATTTTTCATTTATTTTTACATTTATATATTTATTTTTTGTTACATTTACTTATTTTAGATTTATTTATCTATTATTTTTACATTAATTATATATTTTGTTTACATTTAAAAAAATGTATTACATTTCTTATTTTATTTCTTTTTTTTTTTTTTTACATGTATTTATTTTTTATTTTAACATATATATATATATATATATATATATATATATATATATATATGTTTTTTTTTCTTCTTGTTCTTCTTCTAAAGTCTTTTTTACTTAAATTTTAGTTACCAGTATTACTATCTCTCTAGCTCTCCAGGTATTTGACAAGGTATATTTACTTGTCCGGATACGGGCATTGAAACTTAGACATTGAATACCCAGGTCATGTATGCCGTAAAAAATTCAATTAACAAAACTGGAAAAGTGAAGATTTTTGGAAGTCTGGATTTAAGACTTATGGCTAAATGTCATGTTGACTACTATAATACCACTTTAACTGCCTTTTACTTTGCAAAAGTGAAGAAGCAGCTTTAATACACGTACAGAAGTTCAGAGGGTTCACAACAGTACAAACACTTACAGTATCATTATAAACAGTCTGTGATACTTCCCAGAAACCTGCGGTTGTGTTTAAGGTCATGATGGGTATGCAGTTTCACATCAACAAAACGCCAATATGCTTCTTTGTTTTTGAAAAAAGGACTCTGTGTCATCATGGGACGGGACAAAAGACACCAAACATTTGTGGAATCCAGGTCGTTTTTTGTTTTTGTGTTCAGACTGCATCAATGCTTGGGTGACTCAACTCTTAAACTTGAGCAGCTATCCACACTGACAGATGACAGATTGATGAGATTACCACATGTGAAACAATGAAGGACAGAGATGAAGTGTGTACAGAGGACATATGATGTTAAGAGGGAGAAACTACTCAGTATAAAATTAAAACCATGTGTACACTGTGTACAGCATGCAACCAGTAAATGTCGGGGCATCCTCGTAGCCTCAGGGACACTTCCCCTCTCTTTTTCTCCTCATTTCCTGTCAGCTTCCCAGTGTATGTTAGTCAATATAAGCAAACATGCCCCAGAAATGTTTTACCTTTGATCACAGTGAGCACAGTGTGAGGCTGGTCCAGCGAGATGGCGAGACCCAGGGCTTTCAGGTACTTCTTCTCATGGAGCAGGTTGGACAACTCCTGCTGCCTTCAGACACAACACACACACATCAATCACATTAACCGCATGGCCTCAAGGAAAGTTCAGCTGTTATGTACGACAATTTTTCCACAAACTACACAAAGTCAAGTGTACTTGACTTGTCTGAACAATACCAACTTCCTTTGCAACAATAACGAGGCGTTCCAGCATCGTTTACTCTATGAAATCCTGACTGAAATTTGAGGTCGCGATATGGCCAAAATCTTAAATCACAGTATATGTAATTTTATATCATGGTAATGGTATATTTCACAGTACAGTAACTGTTCGGTAAATTTAGTTAAGAAATGGTTTAAAGTAACCAAACCATACTTAATCACGTGATTTTACTTAGATTTTTTAAAATAACTATTTCCTTCTTTTAATTCTTTTTTTATTTTAATTTCATTTTTTGTAACTATTTTTTTTTACTTTTTACTTTTTTATTTCATACATGTGTTTGTTTATTTTTAAAGGGCCAGTGTGTAATATTTGGCATGGTTTATTGTCAAATCTGAATCTGAATCTGAATATTCTACCCATTAATATGTTTAGTGTATAGTGTATAGTGTATAATCGCTATAAAATAAAATTCGTTTGGTTTTCGTAGCCTTATAATTATGCTTTTATATATATATATATATATATAGCAAGGGCCTTGCTTTAGAGAGGTCACCATCTTGCACCGCCATGTATGTATGGCAGCCCGAGCGGACAATCCAGCCAGCCAGAGAACGCGTTTCGAGTGTATAAATAAACCAACGAAGACAGCGGAAGGAAGGAAGAAGGAGGAGGAAACAGCAGAGAGTGTTAGTAGTTCGTCGACAGAGAGTAGTGAAAAGTTTTTTTTAGTTATAAAGTTTGCGAATGGACCACACTTACCACGCAACAGGAGAGAATGAACCCGAACCGTCATCTGCGAGGAAAAGAAGACGCAACTTCAGTCCTTGTGATGCACTCTCTGCGGCGCTTTTCCTCCTGATGATATATCTCCCCAACGATGGTAGCACCGAATCCCATTCTGCGCAGCAAAATGGGAGTGGAGGATTCAGCCTCTCTTCTCGCCCGCTCAGTGTACTCCGGCTCTCATCTGTATGCTCCGGCTCAAACAGGTATGGTTCTGGGTCTGTGTCCGCTACAAGAAACTCTTCAAAATCGCGTTCAAAGTCGTCCATTGCAGCTACTATAGTCCGGAGATATTGCTAGGCTAAATAAACAGCTGAGCGCTGTTTACAGGCTACGCTGTCAGTCAGTGTGCGGGCTGGAGATTGGCGGAGCAGAGAGGGGAGGGGGGCCCCCACTCGGTATGGTAATCGAGTATGTGTGTATGAAGTGTGTGTGTTACGCTAGAAGAGTCAGAGTTTGGGACGGAGTCTTTTACCCCCTGGAGTGTTACCGGAGTTTTTGGAGTGCTCAAATAAACTGGCCTTTTTCCCGAATGCTACTCTGGTCTCCTGCTCGTGAGGGATTCATTACAATATCATAACATGATTTAGATTTCTAAATAAACATTCACCTCGTCGCTAGACAGACCTACTCCCGAAAAACTCATGTCTGTCTTTTTGTCCCTACGAGGCCACCGTCATTTACCCAACGGGAGGGGTGAGCGAGTGAGCCGTGCAATCTAGAATTTGAACACTGATGTCACTGTTTTCAACCCATTTTACACACTGGCCCTTTAAACACTTTTTATATTTATTTCCTTTTTTTTTTTTTTTACATTTATTCATTTTGTACATGTATTTGTTTCTTTTTCTTTTTTAAAAAATTTATTTATTATTTTTACATTTATTTATTTATTTATTGTTAAATTTACTTATTTTAGATTTATTTATCCATTATTTATCTCTTATTTATAATCCAGCCCTAATTTGCCTCATAGCCTGCCCTGAATATAGCTGCAAAGGTAGAAAAAGTATTGCAAAGTCTCCGCTGGTCACATTTCTACCTTTAATGGCTATATACCTTAGTATGGCCTAACCCTACCTGATAATAATTTACATTATCTGTTACCCAGGCTGGCGTCAAAAAGATCATATGTCTGAGTGTCTGTCAGTGAGCAAACATACACAATCATTAAATACATACAATCAGTCTGTTTAAGGCATGAAATTCCCTTCTTCTTATCAGAACACACACATATAGCCCCGACCTTTGCCAGGCGTGACCTGTGACCCAGTGAGGTCCACCTTAGCCTAACACAGTCTCTGTTTATTTATCTGGTGACTGGATGTTGCAACAAGGGGGACTAAAGTCAGGCCTGACCTCCGACAAAAACACGACAAGACCTTGTTTGTCCACCTCTTGAGTCTGAGTCATCAGCCAGAGGATGGAGGGCTGGATGACATCAGCCCGCTCTGGCCTTGTTTACACCTGGGGTTAACATGCATCCCTGTTTGAAGTGACCCATATGTGACATCATCCAGAGAATGTGTGGTGTATGTTTGGGAGATGGACCCATGGAACAAGGGCTGTTGGTCATTGGGATGACAGGCTGTCATACAAACTGGCTTTTGGTCCACTGGCTCTATTAGCAGCTGTTGATGGTCGCTGTGTGGATACAGCCAGTAGAGGGGTCAGGAGTGGTGGGACTGCGATGTGGAGGGTTTCATGAGCAGTCCCTGCAAACCTTACAATGAACAGGGCTTTCCAATATGTCTGACGGCACCTCACGACAAGCTGTCACGCCATGTAGGCAAGCTGTCCCCGTCAGAAAGCGCCTGGCAATCTATCGGCTAGCGACTGGGGCAGCCCACCACAGCAGTGGTACAGCAAATAATGTTGCGTGTAGCTTACTTGAGTGTCTGATCCTCCTGCTTGGCCTGCTCCTCTGCCAGCTCCACTTCAGTCACGTCCTAACAGCAGACAAAAGAAACAACAACATTTTTTGTGGTAATGCGTTGATCCCTGCGGAGAGATTCCTCAATTCCTCAGAAGGGAGAGGTCAGTGAGAGTGAAAATTAAGTAGTAAAAAAGTCAACTGAAGATTTTGCTAAAGGGTGCTTCAGCAGGTTGGATATTTGCTGACGCAAACACTGAAATCTTTAACGTCACCTCCTCACTTGGTTCATGCAAACACTGACCAAACAAGCTAGAGAGCACTGTCAAGTGATTACCAGACATAGGTTTTGAAATACAGTGATTTATAAGTTGTTGAATAAATAATCTTATATTTCTATTTTATTTTCTTGCTTTTATTTCATGATTTAATTCTGGGAATATCATTCAACTACATCCAAACAACAGAGACTAAAAAGCACCAGAAAACACTGGAAAACTGTTCATTTTCTTAAACTTGCAATCAATACTTTAATCTGGGGCAGTCAAACAATACTTTTTTATTCACAATATATAAAAAAGTATTGTTTGACTTATAGCCTGCCCTGAATGTAGCTCCACGTCCTCTGTTCAACAGGTGACGATCAATCAAATGACACTTACCACCCACACAGAGATGTTAGAGTCTGCTGAGCCAGTCACCATCTTGTCATCTTTGCGGCTGGCGTGGAGACCCCACACTTTGTCCTGGTGGGCGTCCAGCGTCTTCACACACTCGTTTGTCTTTATGGTCCACAGCTTCACTAAACCATCTGAACCACTGAGGACAGAGCACGATTAGGAGAGCGGAATTACAACAAGGTTTTATTTTAAAATGCTACGTGATCAAAAAGCAGAGAGAGACAGAAGGAGGTGGATGTTCCAAATCTAAACTACATCCCAATTCTGATGAGGCTCTGCAGAACATTTGTTTCCAGCTATTTTGACATTGAAAACAATCGCTACCGTTGTTTAATCGAGCAAATCTGGCAAATATTGTCTGGTTGGAGCCTCTCAGGTGAACGTTTGCTGCTCTTCTGAGATTTATATTGTTGGTTTTTGGACTGTTAGTTGGACAAAACAAAGCATTTGAAAAATGTATCTTGAGCTCTCAGAACTTCGGACATCATCTCTCATTATTTTCCCCCCTGACCCCTGAAAATCAAAGATTCCAATTGTCAGTCAGAGACCCCTTAATCAACTTAGACTTTTCAAGTCAAGCAGTCTCTCTTTTTTTGTCATTCAGTGTGCAGTGTATTTCTAGGGACTTTTCTAGCTGTGGAGTGAGCGCTCCCTCCTTTTACACTGCTCTACAGGCAGCTGCAGACCCAGGGTGAGTGCGATAGAGGAAGCTGCCCGGAGGAAGAGATGCTGTGCCTGGTCAGGCTCCAAGGTAACGTTATCTTCTCCTATCTGCTGATGTGGTGAATTTACAGCTCACAACAACTTAATACGATACAGGCTCTTGATTTATTTGATATCTAATGTCAGCAAAAAATGGTACACATCCCTGATCTGTCGTTAGCCTTGTTAGCATGCATTAGCTCAGAGGGCTGGGACACAGCTACTGTTTATGTATCAAGTGTTTTCCTACCACGCTGCAGATTGAGCATAATTTCCTTAAAGTTTGCCGTCTCCAGTCAAACACCAAAGCAATAGAAAACTGTTAAAATGTCTTCCGCTGGTTATAAATATGCCACTTGAGCCTGCGGCGAGTTTCTGTTTCACAATCTTTAATCTTATTAGCGAGCAAGCGTTACTAATACGTGTTCAGAGCCCCGGAAATGGATCATGACAATCAGAGATAACGTGATAAGCATACATAAGCGCTCTGAGCTCAGTTTTCCTCAAGCACAGCACAATGTGAAGCTGCTTGTTTTTCTTTTACTGACTAAGGAGGTGATTTTCGAAGGTGTACTTTTATGGAGAAAAGCTTTGCATGAGAGGTCGGTGGGGTTACCTGGTGAGCAGCTGAGTGCCTCGGCTCACGAAGATGACCTTCAGAACTGATGCATCGTGACCCTCGAATGTCTAGAAAAGATTAAGAGTAAAAAAACAAATCGTTTCAATCACAAAAAATATAAATAATTACAATCAGCTACAGGAATATAAGTAATTTAAGTAACTCGTGTGGCCGTTAAGTGTTATCTTAAAATGATTTCACACCACAACACCACAGAAAATCGCCTCATGAATTTACAGTGTGAAATATGACGTCACAATGGTGTGTCAGTGTGAAATCAAGCTTTTCACTGATAAGGGAACTTATCGCACACACAGCTAATGTACTCAATCACCTATCACATTCTGTGATAAATGAAACTCTGTGCCATGTGTGTGCTAAACCACGGGGCCCACCTTGAGGCAGCTGAAGTCCTGCAGACTCCACAGTTTGGTGGCTCCATCTGCGGAGGACGTGGCCAGCACCTGGTCCACAGGAGAGAAGCAGATGGCCCAGACGCCACGACGGTGGCCCCGAAATACCCCCAGCAGGCCCACGGCTCCTTCCCCTGCCAGCGACCACAGCTTAGCTGTGCGGTCCTGGGAGCCCGAAGCCAGCAGCTTGTCATTGGGTGACACTGCTACGCTGTTCACATCCTGGAAGAAGGGAGAAAAGAAAATAAGGAATAGGAATCTCTAAGTTGATGAAATTTTAGTAGATGCAAGTTTGACGGAAGAAATTCATTCATAAAACGTAAATGGAAAAAAGGCGTGAGGGCATACAGTCACATTTCTTCCAGGAGAAACGGATTCGCTAAAATTCCTCCCACTACACTGCCACCGGTGTCACCTCACTGCCGTGACTAACATCTTACATTGCGTGTGAAATATGATATTTCCTTAACGGCTTACATGACAACAAAAGACAAGTTGAGTAACCAGGCACTGCTGATGGACAGATTGTCGTATCTCACATCTCCAGTTAGCAGGAAATTATGGTGTGTTGAAATTTTACTTGACAGAAACTTGCCAATGGAAATCAGTTCCACTGGAGCTCTGGACTTCCTTATGTAAAGAGTGACCTTTCACAATCTGTTCACAAAGACATGGCTGGAGACTGACTCCCCTGTGTGTGTGAGTGAGACTGGATTGTTTAGTCATTACCCCAAAAAATATCATAGTTAGGATTCTGTCTATCAAAATTTTACCTTTTTTTTCTTATTAATATGCATGTGAGCTGGCATTTGAGGTACACTATTAAAAAAATCCTGATTTCTTGCTCATGTTTGGTGCAGTAGTGGAGGAAGATTAGAGCCGTACCTAATCTAGCTTGTGTATGGCATATGTTTGAATCCCAGATTATAAGGAAGTGCACTTCACTAGAGGAATGTGAAAACACTTCACTAGTGACAAACTTTGCACAAGTGGACATAAACAAAGGATATCATATTTTTGAATAGAGGGTCTTTTTAACTGCTTATTTTTTGATCAATACATTTATTGTTTGGTTTATAAAAAATGTTTAAAAATGAAAAATCCCCCATCACTATTACCCAGAGCTCAAAGTGAGACCTTTAAATGTCTTCAGAAAACTCAAACGTGTTCAGTTTAATGTAATTTAAGAGCAGGAAAAGCAGCTAATCCTGAATAAAGTTCAAACATGTGAGCATCTGCATGAAATCAAAGTAAGATGTGTGCTGTGGCAGCAGTGCCAGTGAAGAAAGAATGAAGCTACACACTATGAGTGACACTAAAAGAAACGATAACAGCCTCTAGAAGTGGTCAGTGCTGAACAGTCGGGCTGTTTTATCAGACACATTTGCACTGCAAGGAAAAACTGTGCACTCTCATTACGGAGCCTTTTCTCTCTCTACATCAGTCCAAAAAAAAAAAAAAAAAAAAAAAATATCAGCCTTAACCTGACCTTCTTTTGTCTAAAGTTTAACAAGTTAATCTCTTTCCACAGAAAGAGATTAACTGAGCTGTTTGTGAGTGGGCAGAAAGATCTTATGACAATGCTGTGACGTGTCCAGCGATAATGAAGGAAACCAGAAACTCTAAAAATCCTAAATTAAATAAAGGGGATAAAATGTCTCGGATTTCCTCCTCTTTTTATTAGCAAAGGATGTGAGGACAGACCGCACGGTTCTTTGCTGTCGCCTCTGAATTTCAGAGATCACTTGGTTAATCACCTTACATTGTAATACCTGCACTGTCAGCCACTTAAATTTGCACCATATCTACTGTAGAAACAGCTCTCTGCGGTAGTACTGGGACTAAACTATCATTCCACTGCTGTGTGTTTTTATTCTAACACTTATATTCCCTATCCCTATGTGTATCATTGTCTTTGTACGTGTTGTGTAATAAGCTACTGGGTGCCTCAATTTCCCTTGGGATTAATGAAGTATCTATCTCTCTATCTATATATTTTCCCCGGTTTGTATTTCGGTAAAGACAATCACAGTGACCCATGCTTCTGTTGTCAAACGACTACATGAAAGCACAAATGTTCATGACTTGCCAGCTTGACGATCATATTTCATCATATTGAAAAGCTGTCAAGTTTTTCCTGTCACTAAAATTCACAGGAGCCACTCTGACGCACCCTGTTGCTGCAATAAATTTGTCACCTCAGGAATTTCTTACATTCTAATTGCGTCTGTGGAGCGGCTGTTTCTTTGATGTGAGCATGTGAAAGCTCACAGGATGGTTTTGGAGAACATACCGTACAACCGCAATCTTAAATTAATTATGACGTAGTATCTAATGAAGCATGTCTTTTACATGAAACATGCTATCAGCTGCAGGTGGTTGCAGGGCTTTTATTCTAACTCAAAACTGTGTATTGCTTGTACCTTGTCGTGTGCCTTCTCTGTGGCACGGGGGGTCAGCTGATGTACGTCCTCCCCTGCTGTAGTCAAGTCTGCTGGGAGATCCCACACCTTCACGGTGCAGTCCTGACTGCCGGACACTACGAAAGACGCTTTCATCCTGGGCACAAACAAACAAAGATGGAGGATCGTTACGTTTCCTTTGTTTACGACTGATTCCCGTCTTGGCTGTTTGCCTGTGCGACTGAAGGAGAGTTACCTGGAGCAGGTGATGGAGCCCACGGCGTTAGTGTGGCTGGAGCCCTGAGCCACACAGTGCACCTGACCGCTGTCGCTGTCCATCTGCCACACACGCACCGACCTGTCCTACAGACAAAGACACAACACAAAATTATTGTTGGCTTAAAAGTGGTTTATTAGCATCTTCAATTATAAGACGTGTGTTGAATAGCGTGCAGTTCAGTGTGCACAATCATTAATTCCTTCATTTTGATTCTTTGTCTGTGGTGTTGTTGAACCGTGCAGACACATGTGCTCACCTTCGCGCAGCTCGCAAAGAGAAAGCCTTTTTTGAACACGTCCAATGAGAGGACAGTATCTGTGGATGATAAGCAGATAAAAAGAGCAGTGAGTGTGTGAGCATGTAATCGTCTCTCCAACCTGCTCAGCAAGTCACTTTTTAAACACTGTAAAAGTGAGATGACCCAATTGTGTCACGTCTGAATTCTCTGGAATCTGGTTCCTCTAATGACAGATTCAATTCACACAAATCCTGGCACAGCTTACAGAGCCTGTATTTTGAAAGTCTTAATTTTGGTAGCTGTGTTTTTAAAGATGTATATACTTCTAATGAACGTATATGTTTTTATTCTTACATTATTCTTTATTTATTTTAGCATCTTTTGCAAAATCACAATCTGTCAGCCTCGATACAAAGCAAATGATCTTTTTGTAAAGTAAGTTCGTTAATATCAGTGTGCAATATATCTAGAATTGTAGTAAGGTTTTCACTCCTGATCACACAGGTTCCTCCAAGGCATGAAAGATCTACTGCAGCTTTTAGAAACTACTGCAAAAACCTGCATTAAAAGTCATTACAGTGTCTAACAAAGAAAAAATGGTGTTGAAATGTGAACAAGACAGAAAATCGAATCAATTCAGAAAAAAATACTGATGACACATCCATCATCTTTTGATTCTTTCTGTGTAAACTTTCTGCCCTCTGGCGCACTAACAAACACACTGCTATGCATTTCACACATGTGGGTATTTGCATACGCACGCTGCCCTCTGCTGGTGACTGACCTGTGTGTCCGTACAGGATCTGGCAGCTGTTGGTGAGCAGCTCGAACACCTTGAGCTGGCAGCTGTTGGTCGCCACCACGATGTGGCTGTCGTCTTTACCCAGAAACTTCACGTCCAGCACTTCGTCATTGTATCCCACAAACTGTGAGAGGGACAGACAGAGGAGGAGAGTGTCCATTAGCGACCAAGATGTCTGGGGAGAATATCTATATAATAATTCTAACTACTATATATATATATAACTTAAACCTAATTTTCTCTCCAATCAACCCGAACAAATGTAAATGTAAAATCGTATAACTGAGTGTGCTTTACTGTACTTTACTGTAACATTATTATAAGTGCTGGATCTAAATATCCCGCTCATGTGTCCTCAGTACCAACCTGCTGCTGTGTGGTGAGTCCAGGCAGCTGGTAGAGTACAATGTTGTGTTCTGCTGTGACTGTGGCCAGCCTGGAGGAGGCAGGCAGGGAGAGGAGGTACGTTAGACTGCGGGGATCATCGTCCTTCTCCTCCTCCTCCTCCTCCTCAGAGACAGCAGTGGGGGTGGAGGAGAGGGTCTGCGCGTAGACACAACGCGCAGTGCTGGCCTCCCACACTCGCAACACGCCTACAGGTGCGGAAGGGAGAAGAGGTGAGTGACAGAGACATTTAAAGCAAAGCTCTGAGGTGTTGCTGTCCACAAAATCTGGACCCATGCTCAGCAAAACACATTAGATGTTAAATCACTTCAGAAACCTTTGCTGCCAGCTGTGATGAAATGCAAGTCTTTGCTCTTCACTCCAATCTCAGACATGTCCTCATTCTTAGGTAGGAGCACAACGCCCTCCACAGCCTGCAGAGAATAACAGCACACAGAAATGAAGCTGCAATATTTTCCCCACAACACGCATTTAAAAGAAAGGAATGAATGTCTCTCAGTTCTCAGCACTGTTTTCAAAGTCTTACCTCATAGACCGGCACAGTTCTCTTTGCTTTCTGAGCCTTCAGGTCCCACACTGTGCAGATCTTGTCTCTGCCAGAACTACAAATAAAGACGAAATGTATAAAACACTGATCATTAGAAACCTAAACACTTAAAATGTTGCGAATGACAGCCCGTCTATTGAGTAGCTGAGTGTACCATACCTGACCATGGTGTCACCATCTGGGCTGAAGCAGAGCGAGGTGACAGCGCTGTAGTGGCTCTGCAGCACGCGCACACACTGACTGGAGCGCAGGTCCCACAGACGGATGCCACAGTCCAGAGAGGAGGAGAAGAGCTGCAGCCTGTCGATGTCTGGGTGGAACTGGACCAGGCTGCAGAGATACAGTCTTGTTACTGAATTTACTCTTTATTTACAAAATCACTATCTTTCACTAAATCTAAATTCTTAAACTTTCAGAGTAACCTCTTTGGTTCCATTTGCCTTGTTAGTATAATTCGTTTGGACTGCTGTTAAAGTCGTCAATCAAACACTGGTGCGCACCAAACAACTGAACCGAGACTGCTTGAATTTTTTTTTATCTCAGTCCGTTTCCAAGCAGACTCTGGTGCGGTTGGTTTGTGGTGTGAAAGCACATCAAACCAACCGCAGGACTTTATGATAGCAGATGTGATTTTAGCATGATTTCAAAAGCTAAACTACAAATACATCCATCTTCTGATTGGAAAATCTGTCCACGATCTTATAACTGATCCATATAAAGGTAATGTATAGCCTATAAACTATTTGTGCTAATGCATACGTAACCACGGTAATGCACGTCAGCAAGGGTATTTTCCTTGTTAAAAAGCTGCTTGAACTGCCATGATTGTATCTGACTCTGTGTACTTTGTCAGTTCATTAAGTCCATTAAAAATGTGTGACAGTGAGCCACAGTAAAAAGCCCCAAATTACCACTGTACAAGATCACTCTGTCTCTGTGTTAGTCATTACTCATACCATGCAGTTGATTTGCAGTCTAAAAATACTAATAATGTTTACAATCAATTACTTCTATGTGAGCTCTTTGTGACACCAAAGATAAAAACTATACACATCAAAAGCATTTAAGTGCTGTGTAACCTTCTGTCAGTCACTGAAATTTGATCTCGTCACATGGGTCCTGATGATGCAGGAGGACAATCACAAAGCTGTCCAATTAAGCAGTTACCTGTCAATCTGTATAACTTCATGTTTACACCTCTCTGTTCATTTGTATGAAGTCAGCCCAACCGCAAGACGCTTACTCTAAAAACAGTCCAGTATTGGAATATCTGAACATGTGATTTGCTGGTCTTCAAATTACATCAAATCAAACAAAGATGATATCCTAATTGATAAAGTCGTTGCAGATAAAAAACAAACATTCTTTAAATGCCTAAAGCAATTCTTATTATTTAACCTTCTATTAATTCCTCACTTCAGCAACACTGATTATTCAAGAAGCGGGCTGGATACTGAACCTCCATACACATGAAATGTATTCATAGTCCCGAGAGTTGACATTTAATGTCTCGTCAAATGCAATCTTATTCATCCTTCTGATTTATTAAATAGCTTCTGATTTAAATCCCAATGTTGCCATCTTAGACTATTTCATCAAGACAAAGATAGCAGTACTGCCTGTCTTTAGACTTCAGCTTCTTTTTTAAATGACAAAAAAAGTTTGCGTAGAAAAATGTTTCTCAAAGTAAGATATACGAAAAAGAAAGTAGCAATGACACACTGATCTTGTCCCTTTTCCGAGTATTAAGTTTTTTTTAACACAACTTCTGTACATACGTATTATCAAAAGCGTTTCTTGTTCTTATATATGTGAACTTACTGTACAACGCCAGATGACCCTTTAAGATTGTGGGTGCAGTACTGCTTCACCACATCCCAGAGCTTTATAGTGCCATCACAGCCACCTGCAAGACAACAAGAAGACAAAACTCAGCAAACTGTCCACGCAGCAGAAATCAGGCAGAAACAAGGGACACAAAAGACACAAGTTATTGTCATTCATCGCTGACCTGTAGCCAGGAGCGTAGAGGTGGAGTCAAAGGTCATACTGGCTACAGGAACAGTGTGAATGGCCCTCCAGGAGCGAGTGCACTGAGCTTGCTTCCAGTCCCACTGCTTCAGCAGCAGAGCTCTACTGGCTGTTACCAGCATCTGTGGTGGGGACACAGAGCAGAGACAAACTCACATACTTAATGCTTTTTTTATGGGCTGATAAGATGAATTCACACCATGAGAACTGACTGAAGAAATGACAGGTGGTTGAGGTTGTTTTACCTCATCATCACAGCTGAGTGCGAAAGATGTGATGTCCTCTTGATCATCCTGCAATTGAAATATGGACAGACAAGACAGAGAGGATGATGACTGTTACAAACTAAAGAACTGAGAAATAATGTGTTTAGATATTTGTTGCAATGAAATGTTCTTACACTTAATTCTAAAATATTTTTCAGTATTTTGTCCTATCATCAAGAATATCATTATTGCAAAATATCCTGAAATATAGTGATATTATTTCAGAGGCCATATCGCCCACCTATAGAAAGGTAAACACGCATACAGTGTACTCACATGCTCAACACAGTGGACGATCTTCCCTGTGCTGATCTCCAAAACATTGACACGTGATCCACAAGTGCAAAAGATGAACTTTTCATCTTTGCTGATCTTAAAAACAAACAGACAGAGAGGTTAAAGGGTCAGCTTAAAGCATAATTTTTGACCGTATTTGTTTTAATCTGTCACTTGTAAGGGACTGTTCATTATTTATGAGAGGGGAGTGGGTGGTACAGAAAGGGGGAGGCATGTCAAATAATTTTTTAAACACTGAGGGGGGGGGACTTATGTCTTATATTTTGGCATAGAGGACTGGCATACAAATGTAAATAGCTGTATTTGTATATATTTTTTCCCTTTATCATAGCCAGAAACTATAAAAACAGAAATTATTATTGGATTTTCATATTTCTGATCATCAGGAAAAAAAAAAAAAAACCAAATCTGAGCTTTAAGTGGTGATATTTCATCAAAATCCCAGGGAGAGTTTAAAACCAGGGATTTTTTGTAACTCTCCAATTTTTAACTTTCAACTTTTGAACATCATAAGGTAAGTTTTAAAATCTAGTAACTAATTTATGGTGGAGGGAGGGTCATACATTTTTCCAGTCGCTTAGGGAGGCTCAATAAAAAATATTTGTAGATTTAGAGAGGGTCACGATTCAAAATTAAGAAAAAAAAGCCACTCCCCTGCTCTTATAAGTACAGAACAGTCCCTAAGTCCGCCGTGTTATGGCAGTGCAATATTAAATCACTGGAGCCCTTTAGGGACAATTTCACACACTCATTTTAGCAACACATTTGACACAAAACACACGTCTGAAAACTCACCTGCACTTTTCCTCCTTTGTAAAACGGTTCAATCTTGCTCTCAACAACATAACTGCAAAGAAACAACAGGAATATAACTACAAGTTGCACCAACTTTCACTCACACTTTAGCCTAGCTTGTGTTAGCCTGCTAGCTAGGTTTGCAGCCTGCACGTGCGACGCGTTAAAAACTTACTTTGTTTTGAACTGAAGGTTGGTGTTTGCCATCTTGCTCACGAGAAAGGCCAAAACCGAAATATTTTGGCAGCTATGGTGATGTAAATTAACTTATTCCTCACTTCACACGTTGGCTACAGACAACACATCCATCCCGCATGTTGATACCCGAGTCGCACACATTGTACGTCATCGAAGCGCACTGGGCTGTGATTGGTCAGAGGGAATCCCACTTGTATTGACAGCATGTAAACAGATAGAAATGCTATTAAAAAGCGTGTAAACTAGCATTTTAAGGGGAAAATAAGCGTAGAAGTATAAAGGGTGAATGTTTTTTGATAAATAGAGTCTCTAAATTCATTTTCACTTTTAAATTTAGTCTGCGAGGCTCACAACAATAGAGCCAGCCGGAGCTATTCATGCTCAAAAGTTCCTGTTTGACGCGTGGAGGCTGAGCTTTGATGCTAGAACAGCAGGGAAAGGACGCGCTTCATAATGAGCGCCATTATCTGCCCTCCGTTTTCATAATTTACTGTTTTCATTTGTCCGCACACACACACACACACTCCCTCACACACACAGGCAAACGGTCCCTCCTTCATGTTTTGTCAGGAATGTTCATGTGTGTGTTGTATTGATAACGCGGGTGTGTGACTTGTGAGTGGACCGATATGGAGTAAACCAGCGCCGGGAATGGAAACACGGTGAGGAGAGGAGATTGTCATGGTGAGTAGACAACAGCTTTTGTTTTATTGTCTTAATCTTAAATGTATTTATAAATATTGTGTTATAAGTGTGATGCTATTAGACATAACAGCTACTTTTCTTATATCTCTGGTGAACTCTGAAATTTCCTTTCCTCAGAAATACATAATCCTGAGTGAGTTTCATGGTAATTTATTTAAATTGAATATTAGACCCAAATAAAAAAAAACAATAAGAAAATAATGCCATGTGTTTACTACCTCATGTTTTGTTGTGGAAAAACATATTTAAAGAATTACACCTGCTTTTCGTGATCATGTATCAGTCATATGACTTTCCAGAACAATTCTGTTTGTCATCTGTTGCCTTTATGTTGAAAACACTGTGGGCATGTTGCAGCCAACTGTGGAGCCATGTTTTACAAAAAAATGCAGGGGACACAGTTTGTCTATCTTCTCACCTCACACAACTCTGCCCTTTAATGTCTCCCTGAAATAATAACAATACTTTATGATAACCCGGAATATTTATTTGGCCACACTCAGGCGGACCCAGAGGTGTCAACACAGAGCGGGGGCTATGATGTGGAGCTGTTTGTGGACACTCCAGACTACGATCTGATCTGCACCATATGCCAGGGGGTCCTCAGGTGTCCAGTAAGAGCCGCATGCCACCACATCTTCTGTAAGAAATGCATCTTACAGTGGCTGAAGAGGTACAAAACATGGATGGAAAAAAAGAGCATTAAACCATACTGCATTGGATTGTTATTCATGTCTGGTCCAATATGGAAGAACAAGACTAACTGTTGATTATCCTCTATAGGCAGGAGACCTGTCCTTGCTGCAGGAAGCCTGTTAACCCGAGCTTGATCTTTGTCATGTTCAAGCTGAGCAAATCTATTGGACGCATGAAGATCAAGGTAGGAAACTGGAAATAGAAGCTGTACATTTATAAATCATAGTCAGAGTTATGTAGTGTAATTGTGACAGCTCTTGTTTTAGTAATTCAGTGGCTACATTAGTACTTTGGGAGAGGGCGTAAAATGTGGCCCTTCACTATCTCTTGAAGCTCTAGGGAGGGGGTCTGTAAAGGGGTCCCCTGTGGGTTTTACACTGGGTGTTTATCTTGTCTTGTGAACTGGTTCATGGGGCGTATTCATGTGGTTATGGTTACAGTCATGATGTGACTGTGGCCCTTTAAGTGATAAATATCTGCAACTATAGCAGTTAAACTAACATTCATTTCATGATCGATTAATACATCCATCTTTTTTATCATTAATATTTTATTTAACTTTTTAACAATACACAAGTAATTCTGAAAACTATAAATATGCACCACAATCTTCTCTGATCCACGAACAGCAGATGGGCTCAGACACTCAAAGTGTGTGCAACAGAGCACAATGCATAGGCGTATGATTCACTTCAAGATACATCAACTCCAGCAATACTCCAAGTAGCTTCTCCACTTCGCCACATATTTCTCCATCATGTCCTTGGAGCTGAAAGAGATTTGTTCATATGATGCAACTTTTGCCAGCTCTGTGAACCATTCCTTCAAACACAGCTCACCTGGTTTCCTCCTGTTTCTCATTATAATTTGCTTTCCCACCATTACACCGGTCTGACTTAAGTCCCTGGCTTTATAGTGAGATGTCATTTGACAACATACAGCCTCGGGTAAAACTTTAAGTTAGTCCGAGTAATGTTTTTTATATGTTCATGAACCTCTATCCATCATGAACGTATTAAAAAAAGCCATCCATCATTTTTTAGCTTATCAATTAATGTAAAATGTCAGAAATGTTCTACTCTACTACAGTTCAGAGGGAAATAATGTACTTTAGATATCGCTACATTTATGTGACAGCTTCAGTTACTAGTTACTTTACAGATTGTACATACAAAATAAATGATGAGCCTAAGAAATATGATGTTTGACTTTTCAACAGTTCATAAAATAGTTAGAATTAGATCCACATCTGCCGAAAAATGCTACTTACACATCTGTGTATCAGTATTTATACCCCAGTAACAGGCCCATAAGATATGATGTTATTAAACTCACTGGGACCATTTTTCAATACATGATGAGTATACTTTAAGTACACTTTGCTGATAATGCTTGCATAGTTTTCTTAATCTGCTTGCATAATAAAGTCACTCAACAGTACTTCCAGTTGAGAAGTGTGCTGCAGATGTATGTGTGTCATGTGGCATTGATTTCTTTCTGTTTCTCTGTATCTGGCCTCCTACAGTGCAAGAATGAGATCCGTGGTTGTGCAGAGACCTTCTCCCTCTCGGAGCAGTACTGCCACAGCATGAGCTGCCTCTACGAGCTCATCCCCTGTCCATACCAGGGCTGCCGGGCGCAGCTCCTCCGCAGGGACCTGGACACCCACGCACGCCACTGCGAACACTGGCGTCAGCCCTGCCACATGGGCTGCGGGACGATCCTCTCCCACCGCACCCAGGCTCAACACAACTGCTACAAGCAGCTGAGGCAGGAGTATGAAGTCAGACAGAGGAACCACAGGGCCATCGCCACCGCCCTGCAGAGGAAGATGAGGAGGATGCAGAGCACCATGGCCCACATGAAGAGGCAGATAGGGCTGATCTGCGAGAGCCTGGAGGTGATGGACGACCTGCACGAGGTAGAGGAGGAGGACCTCGGAGAGAGCAGTGGCAGCTCTGGTGGGACTCCAAGTAGCAACAACAGCAACTGCTGAGGGACGAGTTAGTTAGTACTGCTGCTGGTTGGCTGCTGCTGTGTATAATATCTGCATGTGTTCATCACTTTGAAGGTGTGTGTTTTTAGAATATGGTACATGATTAAAAAGAGTGAATTTGTAACATTTTTGTGCTGTATTTTCTTCTATTTTGTAAATAAATTATTTAACATCTACACTGTCATCCTGATGATCATTCAAGAGGAGAGTTTTATTTTTCAGCAAGTTTCCTCAATAATGCAAAACAGGGCACTATGAGTGTGCTTACTGAATAAATACATTAAATCTATATTATTAAAAATTGTATCAGAAACAAAGTAAAACAAAATGATGTCCTCCAACAGAGCAGTGTTTCTATTCCAGCGCTTTTCACTGTAAGGGAGCTTCTATGTTAATGACTAGTTTTGTTTTCTTTGTTTTTATTTTTGTTTGTTTTTTGAAATGCTAAAATATTACCACGGTCATCTAGAATATATAACGTAAAATCATTATCAACCTTTTGAAACTGAATTCCCCCAGTGAGGGATTAATGAAGTACTTCTGTATTGAAGTAAAGCCGCCGCTAGGGGGCAGTAGTTAGCCGTTTTAGTCTTGGAGGAAATCTCGCGATAAAACCTCGATATAAAACCCGGCGAGACTTCTCGTTGTTCTTCTTCCTGTTTAAACGATCACGTAAGTTGGACGGAAACCAGCGCTTTCCGATCAAAATCCTACTTTATCTCACACATCCTCCCGCCTAATATATTTGTTATACTTACAAAGCTACACATAGATATTTAATTTCAAAACCCTGCTTGTATTTCCGAGTACAATGTGGCAGAATTTGAGATATATTTGAAAATATTGAAGAAAAGTCCTCACGGTTAAACATGGCGGCGGTGGTCGTTTCCTGTGAGATAAACGGGATGGTTACACATATGTTTACTAACTTTCGCTGCAGCTTTTACAGGAGATACTCATTTTTATCTGTCTTTTGTCTAACAGCAAATGGCGGACGACGCCGGTGGTAGAGGAGGTTTTCGCGGAGGTTTTGGCGCAGGTGGCCGCGGCAGGGGCCGTGGACGCGGCAGAGGCCGTGGCCGGGGCCGCGGTGCCCGGGGCGGCAAGTCCGAGGACAAGGAAGTGAGTTCAATACGTTATAGTAATTGCAGTGTATGTAGTAAGGCAGTAGCCTCTATTTAGTAATGTCACGAGGAAATTGTCAATGACACGCTCTTGTCTGTTGTCAGTGGGTGCCAGTGACCAAGCTGGGCCGCCTGGTTAAGGACATGAAGATCAAGTCCCTGGAGGAGATCTACCTGTACTCTCTGCCCATCAAGGTAAGCAGTGAATGAGGATGACCATAGTGACAGACTGCTAACTGTCAAATGTTCTAATAATACCATGGGAGCGAAGGGATGTTTTGTGCATGTATGGAAGTGCAGAATGATCCTATTAATTTAAAGATGAATACCACTGTGTGTATTGTTCCCTAAAGAAAGATCAGTGCTGATAATGTTTGAAAACCTAATTTCCGATACACTTAAAGCTGCTTTACATGTATTTCCAGAAACTTTACACTCTTGAAATTTTCTTACAATGGAAGTTGAAAAGGATTTATTGTGTATGAAGTAGGGATGTGCATGATTAGTCAAAGAAATGCTGATAGCTGGCGCCAGAAATTCAAGCTTTTTAAACTGAGCGTGTGTTTTTGAATTGAGATATGGCCGGACCTTAAATACACAGTAAAAAAAATGTTAATTATTTAGTGAGCTGTGGTGTTTTGTAGGATAATATGCAATGTTCATAATGCAAGGTATAAAGTGCCACCCATTTCAGGAGCATTTGAATTTTGTTATTGAAAAATATAGATTTCAAATGGCTTACATTATATGCAGTATTTTTTTTCAAACTATCTACTGTTAAAGATTAAATTTTGACTGTTTTACTTTTAGACTAGTAAAGTAGTCTTACTTTAGATGTCAGGGAAATTAGTCATTGGGAACATCTGTAGTATGAACATGCACACTTGTGGACAAATACAAGTGAAACACCTTTGGTTTTTCAAAGATGCTCTGGTGTTTCATTCATAAGATGTGATGCATGGCTTATTTAATACATAAGACATGCATGCAAAACCTTATGTTGGGTGTGGTAATATGGTACAACATCACATCTGTTTACTTTTCTCCTGCAGGAGTCTGAGATCATCGACTTCTTCCTGGGCTCTGGCCTGAAGGACGAGGTGCTCAAGATCATGCCTGTCCAGAAGCAGACCAGGGCTGGTCAGCGCACCAGGTTCAAGGTGAGTCGTCATTAACTCTGTAAAAAAAGGGTTTGTTTTGTCAGTTATAATCACATAAGTTTTATTGGTGCAGATGTGACATTGTTGGCTTTTGTTCACAGGCCTTTGTTGCCATTGGCGACTACAACGGCCACGTGGGTCTGGGTGTGAAGTGCTCCAAAGAGGTGGCCACAGCCATCCGTGGTGCCATCATCCTGGCCAAGCTGTCCATCGTCCCCGTCAGGAGAGGTTATTGGGGTAACAAGATCGGCAAGCCCCACACCGTGCCCTGCAAGGTGACCGGACGCTGCGGCTCTGTCCTGGTGCGTCTCATCCCTGCCCCCCGTGGTACTGGCATCGTGTCCGCCCCTGTGCCCAAGAAACTGCTCATGATGGCTGGTATCGATGATTGCTACACCTCTGCCAGGGGCTGCACCGCCACCCTCGGCAACTTCGGTAAGATTCTTCTGATGGTTGTGTCTTAATCTGTGTCATGTCTGGTTTTCTCCTTGCTCTGCTCAGCTTCACCTCTGCAGTGGTGTAGTTGTCGTTATCAGGAGGGAAAGAAACGAGTATTGTAATGCACGGCAGAGAGACCGTTACAGTGGTCTCCTCTGTTCCCCTTTTCAGTGCTCTACATTGTTTTTAAAAGACTGCAGCACTATCATGTGCATAAAGCTCTATCTTAAACATCTAATGATTGTTTCTTTATTTCCTCATCAGCCAAGGCCACGTTTGACGCCATCTCCAAGACCTACAGCTATCTGACCCCTGACCTGTGGAAGGAGACCGTCTTCACAAAGTCTCCCTACCAGGAGTTCACTGACCATCTGGCCAAGACTCACACCAGGGTGTCTGTTGCGAGGGGACAGGCTGTCCAGGCCGCTACCTCCTAAACTTTTTGTACAGAGAATCGTTGAATAAACGTTCTGAAACAAATTACGTGTGTCATGTATTACTTGTGCATAACTCATGACAAAACAGGGCTGTTGCTCAATATCAAGGAGCACCTCTAAGCCCAGTAATTTAAAAAAAATGACGATAGGAGCACAGTGAAATGTCAACAGGTGAAACATTTGTATTTCAGCAAGACTTTTTATTATGAACATTGGCACTTTGGGGTGGATGGTGTGTAAGAGTCCTCTTCAAGTATGTAATTATATCACTGATACCAGTATGCTGTGATATTGATGATACAATAACCTGAGGAAGCTCAAGTGAGGTGTTTTTTTTTTTTTTTTTTTTTTAATGGTTAAAATGACCAGACCAGGAATCTGGCTAATTAAGCAAATTAAATGCTTAAATTGAAAACTGCAGGTCCAAAAGTGTCCAATGTCCTTACCTAAATTGTCAATTAGATGTTAAAAGTCATAAGATTGTCTTCAGTTTGAGAAGCCTTAATTACCACAAATACTTAATCGAACTTATCCATTTTTTTTTTTTTATTTCATTTTATCAAAATAAGTGAGTCCACGCAGATATTTTAAATCTACCACTGAACCTCATTTCATACATGCACTTAAAACTGTTGGTGAAATGTAATTAATGTAACTCATAACTGGATTCCTTTATAAAATTGCGTCTAAACAGAACTTAGTATTTATCTGCAATGCTTGAGTAAGCGTAAGATTTGTCCAAAAATCTGTAATACATTTGATTAAAAATAATCTCAAGTGTCTTAAAAGGATTAAATTCAAGTGTCTGATACATGCAGACACCTTGACAAAGTAAAATATGTCAAGTTAAGTAAGGGAACACTGTACAGGTAACAAAATCTATCTGTGAACCTCTATTCCTGAAGGTGTATTGATTATTTCAGCTAACATCTAAAAGAGAAAAGCTGTTCATCCTCCATCACTTGTGGTTGTTCTAAAGACCCAGTAAACTCTTACTGTTCATGAAAGTCACTTGACAATATAAAGTTGCTGCACCAACTTGCAGTTGCATACAGCTTGATTAATAATTTTCCAGCACTGGGACATTCATGCATGCACAGTCACAAATGGCTAGGTGTGTGTGTTACTTTGAGGACAGAATGAACAGACGTGATTTATCACATAACATTTTATTTTACAATTATTACACAGGACAGATTGTAGGGAACTGTTTTTAAGCACTCTGGGCCTGAGCAGCCATCATTCGCTCTTTTTGCTTCATTAGACATTTTCTGCCACTGGCGTACGCTCCCAGGTCTCCATCTGGAAAAAGGAGAATCATCAATTTAACACATGTAGTTGAAGTCAAAAAAGTTAAGTGCCAAAATAAGGCATGCCAATGTCCAACAAGTAATTATTTTCATTTTCCTGTAATTAAGACATCAGAAAAATGTCCACCATTTCCCAAAACTAAAGGTGATTGCTTTATATTTCTTTTGTCAAAATGTATATAAAAACTGAAAAGAGCATTCAATTCTCACATTTCAAAAGCTGGAACCAAAGAAATACTTCTGACAACTGTTTCAGGGCAACAACAAACAATGTGTGTTGCATGATTTACTGTTGTTGTACGATAACACACATTTTGTGACTGACACACACAGTAGAGTAACTCATCCCTTAGCATATGAAAGCATTTGCTACACTGTTGTATTCAGGCAACAGTCCAGTGTGATAGAACAGGACATGTGTTGCATTCATAAATGTTTCCACATTTCTTCCTGTTACACCTCACATGTCCAAGCTCCAAACAGCGCAGTACTTACAGCGTGACATGAAGCTCTTGGTCACCTCGTTGAACTGCTGTATTTCTTTGGCACAGTTCTGCTCGTAGCTGGCTCCCTCTCTCTGCTGACAGGCCCTCATACGCTCCTGCACTATCTTCACAATCTCCTGGTCCACTTTGCTGAGAGGTGAAGACAACAACACGGGATGAAACTCCTCAACTGTATCTCCACCCTGACTGCTACAGCCATCTAACAGGTGTATGGATTCACTTTTGAGTCCTTATAAACATACACATTTTTACACCTACTTTTGTCTTATGATGGAAGCCTTATTATTCAAAAGAGGCCGGACTAATGCATGGCTAAATATCTGTGGGCACATGAATATTAGACACGTGTGATTGTCGAACATCACATTCCAAAGCTATGGAAATTTATGGGCTGCATAACTGTTTCAACTCTTCTGTAAAGATTTTCCAAAAGACACTGGGAAGATTTGTAACCATTCAGCTACACACTCTGTGCAGGCCGCTCAGGTTCCTCCATATCCAAACCAAAAAATAGGTTAATAGCTTACTTTATCGAAACAAATAATTGTTTATTTCTCACACTTTACTGTACGTTTTAGTCTTGTATTTTATGCCTGCATTTATTTTCTAATCTCTTGCTCTTTAATGGCTGTTTTAATTGTATATAAACGTCATTTTATAATGCGTCTCTTTTGCACATTGATGTGATGTTTTAAGTAGAGCATGTGGAATAACCTTGTTGCTCAAATGTGCTATACAGAGAAACTTGCTTTGCTTTGTGCATGGGGCTATTTTTGTGTTGTCTCAAAGCTGAACACACAGATTTGTCTAAAATATGGATAAAATTGAGCTATGGGGCCTCTGCTAACCTCCCCAGTTTCACCTCCGCTCTTGACATTGTGTTTATATCCTGTTGCCTTCAGGTGCCCATCAGGTACAGTGCACACTGCAGAAAACACATGCCTTCATGCATCATGATATTTCATCCACAGGTCCAGAAACCAACTAATCCTATTCTGGGATAACCTTTCCAAGGTTTGCAGTGTGTAAAGACATCACCACTACTTGGCACAGGGCTAATCCACAAGACAGGGCTTCACGACTTGATAAAAATGCAGGAGTTGCCCATCTTTTACTTTAGATTGTGATGCAGAATTGCCACAAAGTGGAAGTGAAGCTTTTGAGGGCCCTGAGGGTGTGGGAGCATGGAGGGCCTGGCCTTCACCTGCAAAATGCCACTAAAGTTAGCATGTACTAACCAAGGAAAATATATTTTCCTCTGTATCGACCAGGAAAAGACTTACAATGACCTCAAAAAGATGCAAAGGAACTGCAGAGAGACACAAAACAACTACAAAACGGGGGCCCACTGTCCTATAATCCGCCCATGTCTGATGGTGCAGGGCATTTGACACTTAGTACAGTTAGTAATCCCACCATGTATATGTTGTATTCTAAGTGAACAGTATATTTTGTATACATGCTATGTATATTAATTTTACTAATTATCACCCATTGAGCATCTTGTCCATCGGGCTGAATACATCCAATCGCAACTGCATCCCTTCATGTTACTCACTAGTCTCTCCTCCACTGCATCTCAGCCTCATAGTAGCAGACGTAGTCTCCCTCCTGGCACTCTGTCAGGTCAGGAACACGGCGAAACTTCTGGTGGTAGTAGACGGGCCTGTTTTTAGACCGGATGCTGTCAACAACATCTGGACGAGAGGGAAAAACAGTTCAGGGCATTAGTAAGACAAACCTACACAAGACCATGTAGGTTGTACTGCGATTCGATGCGTCCAAGAATGACGCTAGCTAGCACAACACCTAGCATAACGTCACATAGCTAACGAAATACGTCAGTTAATCAATTACTGTAACAAATTAGGACCGTGTGATTCATTAAATGTTACATTTCGCAAGAAAGAAGCAATGATAGCACCGTTAAAAGGTTTAAAACACTATTAACATGTCTCCTGAACGCTGTGTTGTTGTGCTAGCCTGTTAGCACGGTTAGCTCCGTTAGCTTACCTCTAAATGTGGTGACAGGAAGGTCCACGGAGTAGTAGAAGAGTTTAGTCAGAATCAGAGCCGGGTTTGGCAGACCTGTCTCCTTCTTCTCAGCCGGAGTCTGCCGCGGAGGCTCCGGATATGCTCCCTTATCAAAGTCTGCAGGCATCTTGCCTAATTTTGACAAGGACTAAAGAAATCCTACAATTCGACCTCAGCAGCTCTCCTTTCCGAGGAGGCGCATGCGCAGTAGACACAACATAATGGCGAAGTAGAGGTCAAAAAATGTAAAACTTTAATGTTGTCTAGATACGTATTTTTTCCCAGATTATTTAACAAGTATTATTTGTTACAAAAACTACCACAAACGAGGAATTTAGCACAAGCCTAAAAAACATGTTTTTAAAACATGGAGGTCGAAGGGTAAAGGTCAGGGGTGGAACTGTAGTACCATGATTATCCAGCAGGTGATGCTGCAGAGCATGAAACAGTTAACCACATATACACAGTCTAAAGCAGTAAGCATTTCTGGCACCTAAAGGTGTTTTGATATTAGTCATCAAACAGCATTTAAAGGTCCAGTCAGTGTGTAGAAGTTAGGGGTATATATTGGCAGAAATGGCATATAATATAATAAGTATGTTTTCTCTAGTGTTTAATCACCTGAAATAAAGAATTGTTGTGTTTTCATGACCTTAGAATAAGTCGTTTATAGCTTCATAGGGTGTGGGTCCTTGTCTGGGGAGATCATCATGTTGCACTGTCATGTTTGTACAGTAGCACAGAAGGGACAAACCAAACACTGGCTCAAGATAGGGCCATTCGTATTTTCCCGTCAGCCACCACAGTTAACACCCCCTCAGCAACGAGTGTGTTTTTAATGTGAAACTGCTATACTCAGTGTTTTTACAGGTGTAAGTGGTAAATGGACCTGCACTGAACAGGCCTTTCAAGTCTTCTGACCACTCAAAGCACTTTTACACTACATGTCACATTCACCAGTTCACACACACATTTACACACTCGTGGCCGAGGCTACCCTACAAGTGTTCATCTGCTATGCACCTTATACACACTCACACGCTAATGGAACAGCCTTTGGGAGCAATTTGGGGTTCAGCATCTTTAGGGTTCAGACCAAGGATGCTTCCACACGCAGACTGGAGGAGCCTGGGATCAGACGACCTATCTTCTGATTGGTGGACGACCTGCTCTACCTCTGTCCATTTGTTTTGGAGAGGAAGAGGCCTATGCAGACAATTCAGCTCCCAGTAGAAACCTCCTGAACAATAAACACTGAAAGAATTTTACCAGGAGAAATTTCAACTGGTTGCAATGTACAATCTTTACCACTAGATGGCACTAAACCCCCCTAAATCTAACACTGTTTCTTTCAAATGCCAAAAAATGTATTTATTTGTTTCTGAAAATGCACAGTTGTTCACCAAAACAATAGTTGTGTGCCTGTTTGCCTATGGTGTAGGCTACAGAAGCTGCTAGGAACCTAGAAAATAGCTCAAAGACTATCTAAAATTTAACCATGCAGTTCTAAAAAGCAGCACTGACAAACAGGTGTGTCTCAGCTGGAGAAAAATACAGATACAGATCACTCTTTTGTAAGAAAACCTGCTGTCCAATGTCATGAGGCCTGATGTACATAATCAACATCTCATCTGTGACACTGTGTACTCCTTGTTGTCCACAGAAGATTTTCCTTGCCTCCATCTCCACAGCAAAACACCATAACTGCTGAATTATAATCATTCTCTATGAAGATATCATTGCTCTTTAAAGACAGAGAAAAGACCGTATCCATCCTGAGGCAGACCAGGTGAATGTTGGCCCCATGACAATAAAAACCTTCCTCTTTTCTCTCCTTTCTTGGTCATGTGGTTCCTGTCCACTGAGCCTCCCCACCTCCTCAGACCTGAGATTAGCCTCGTCCCTCCTCCTATCTTCTCCTGTCAGAACTTGGCAGAGATTACCTTGTTTGAAAGCGAATACGGCTCCTCAGCTGGGCCAAACACCAAATTAGAGCTCTTACACTCTGTATCATCTTATGTATGACCCTCACATCAGCACTGGACCCTCTCTCTCTGTCTTTCTATCCCTCGGCTGGACAGTGCGCGGACATGGTCAGTGCCTTTCATATTTTTTGGTTCTTTTCTACTATAAAGGATACATGAATTAACAGTTTTGTTTTGCAGTCTTTGATTTGAAGTACTTGTGTGTGTGGTTTATCACTTTGTTTGGCCGTCTAGTGTTTATAAAGGGAAGATTAAGCATATTGAAAAGTTGTCTTGTAATGGCTGCCTCTGAAGAGACCACGTGGAATACTGAAATGGCGGCTTCTTTTTAATGTTGCATCCCATCATCGTGGGGTTGTTTATTATTTGGCCGGTGCTGGATTTCTAAATCACATTAAATGTGACATGTCAATGCAGAGAGTACAAACAGATGGCCTGGACACACCTGAAGATTAAGAAACTGTTACAGCATATTTTTTTGATATCCTGTTTCATTTTATTACAACTTCTGGAGGCCTGTAATGTCAGAGGATTAGAATATCTGAAGAGTTCATGGAAACAGGAGTACACACAAGGATTGATGGTGTCTCTTCTTGATCTACCACTGCAGTTCTTAAAAAGTTACTGTAATATTTCTGGGTTAAGCTTCCTGAGTTTCATTTTAATAACTAGTGTGTCCTTTTCAGTCTCACCGCAAGTTCCACGCACCCCGTCATGGACACATGGGGTTCCTGCCCCACAAGCGTAGCAAGAAGCATAGAGGCAAGGTGCGCACGTGGCCCAAAGATGACCCCAGCCAACCTGTCCACCTCACTGCTTTCCTGGGTTACAAGGCTGGCATGACCCACACACTGAGGGAGGTGCACCGCACTGGCCTCAGTATGTATGACCAGACTTACAACAGCATGGATGCATGGGAGGATGGAGGACAAAACATTACCTCTGAGTGATGTTAGCTGTTTATTTGAGGGGATAATGGGCTTATAAGATCAAGTGTTAAAGTACCCTACAGTTTTCTGTACAGATTTTAATGGTAACTTTGGTATTTTTCAACATGGACCCCATTTCCCAGAGTTTTTTGTGTCTAAGTGACAAATGTGTTGAGCAAAAGTGCTTGTATTTGTCACTGACAGGCTCAGATTGTAATTCTAAGTGTCTGAGAGCATTATGGAAAGGATCCCTAGAGAGGTTGACCTTTTTGTTAAAGAATAAGGTCCTTTTTGTTTAACCATTAACAGCACCGACATTGCGATTGCAAAACCCACCAGACTCCATCTAAATAAGCAGTAATTTTATCATTGTAAAACACACTGACGTCAAATTTTACAGGAACAAAATAAAGCTCACAAAAGCCATCTTGGTTCATCTTTCCACTGTTTCAACAATCACCAACTCTGGTTTGGTTGAAATAAACCCAGTCATTCACCCAGTTAGATGGAACGTATGTGGCTCTATGCATGCTAAAATTACTGTTTATTTAAATGGAGTCTGGTGGGTTTGGTGATAGCGATTTCTCAGTTGTTTCTGGTTAAACAAAAAGGATCTTACTCCTCAACAAAAAGGTATTTCTCTGTAGGGATCCTCCCCACAATGTTGCCAGACACTTATAAGAATAATCTGATCCTGTCAGTGGCAAAAACAAGCACCTTTAATGGATGTAAAAGGCCTGTTTTGTGGATGCCAGCTGCAGCAGTCTCCTCAATACTGGACCAATTTCAAAAATTGTTGCTCCCATTAGTCACTTAAAGCATTGCAAATGGAATCCAGGTTGAAAACTACAAAGTTTCCCTCATAGTGGCTCTTATACTGTTCTGTAAGTTTCTCAGCTGATAATTATTTTCTATGTTCCTCTCACAGAGATAGCAAAGCGTGAGGAAGTAGAGGCGGTTACCATAATAGACACTCCTCCAGTCATTGTGGTGGGGGTCGTGGGATACGTTAAGACTATCCGTGGCCTGCGCGCACTCAAAACCATCTTTGCTGAGCATCTCAGTGACGACTGCAAACGCAGATTTTACAAAAACTGGTGTGTGATTGTGTGCAGCAAATTGAGCGTTGCCTTAACGACAATGTATCTACATTGAGCTCTCCTGTATTTCAGGCACAAGAGCAAGAAGAAGGCCTTCAGCAAGTACAGTAAGAAGTGGCAGGATGAGACGGGAAAGAAACAGCTGCACAAGGATTTCTCTCAGATGAAGAAATACTGCTCAGTGATCAGGGTGATTGTTCACACTCAGGTAGGCCGGCCAGTTTACAACTAAATGCAAAGTGCAATCCAGTTTTAGTGTCTCATCCTGTATCATTTAGACTCCACTAGTCCAAAGATTGGCAGCTATTCACTCATGTATTAGCAGCTATTGAATCCACCTCTGCAAAAGGGGCAGAAGTGTCAGAGGTATCCACCTGACCACATGCAATGGAAAGAAAAGCTGCCACATCCTAAATCCCTCTGGTGCCAAGAGGCAAACAACCCTGGCTACAATGCTCCGTCTGATGGGAGCACTGGAGGGTGCCGTTTCAAATAGCAGTTTAAAAATAATTCTCGGGGCAGAACCTGGCTGCTCACCCAGACTTTGCTGAGGGGAAACCTTTACCTTGGCAGCAATCAATGTGAAGATCAGCCAACTCTTAACAGTGTTGCTGGGATGATTTTCTGTCCAGGTTTCAGCTCAAGAAATGAAAATACGAGTTCAAACATGATCCTGCACTAAATAATAACTCTAATTATACAAACACTTTATAATTAGAAAAGCTTTTCTAGATTTTTTGGACTCCTTTCAGTTGTAGCTAACAGGCGTTTCCATTTCCAGATGCGATTGCTGCCCATATTGCAGAAAAAGGCCCACATTATGGAGGTGCAGCTAAACGGAGGAAGCATCTCGGACAAGGTGGACTGGGCTAAGGAGCACCTGGAGCAGCCTGTGCCTGTTTCTACCGTCTTCAGCCAGGATGAGATGATCGATGTCATTGGAGTCACCAAGGGACATGGCTTTAAAGGTTGGAAATGATAATAATCGTAGAGGGAAAACTATTATATTGTTCAAGCTCAGACTAGCTGTGCCAGTCCAAGGACTTGTAAAATAAATGCACTCACTTATATACTTGTTTCTGGCTCTTTCGGCTGATAGGTGTGACAAGCCGCTGGCACACAAAGAAGCTTCCCAGGAAGACTCACAAGGGTCTGAGGAAGGTGGCCTGTATTGGAGCCTGGCACCCGGCCCGTGTGGCGTTCACTATAGCTCGTGCTGGTCAGAAGGGCTACCACCACCGTACTGAGATCAACAAGAAGGTGAGCTGAGAGTTAAGAGTACAACTTCAACCACAAGACTTCATCTTGTGTCCATATGTGTGCTCCTCATGTCCTCATGTGTTCTCAGGTCTACCGTGTTGGTAGGGGCGTGCACATCCGGGATGGAAAGGTGATCCGGAACAATGCCTCAACTCATTACGACACCAGCCAGAAGACCATTTCGCCCATGGTACTCCCATTTTTTGAGACTATGATATGCACAAAAGAAAGGCTTTCTAAGCAGCCCCATCTATGATGTAATAACCACACCTGCATGGCACACTTTAACACTGCACAGAGGTTTATAATGCATCATGATGTAGCACTGCTGGTATAATAATATCCTGTAAGGTCTCCTATGTTCTAATTTCTTCCTCAGCACTCCTTATTTACTCTTAATTCCCTTTTTTATCCATTTTTAGGGAGGCTTCCCCCACTATGGTGAAGTGAACAATGACTTTGTGATGGTGAAGGGCTGCGTGGTCGGGGCTAAGAAACGTGTCCTCACCCTCAGAAAGGTACAGCGTGATTCTGAGAGTCTAATTTTAGATCTTACAGGCAGCTCACAGTATAAGTGCACAGCCATAGCATCTAATTTTCTTTAAGTGCAGCTTGTCAGTATGTGTGCATCTTCGTGTCTTTCCTCCCCCATAGTCTTTGCTCATGCACACATCCCGCAAATCCAAGGAGACCATCGAGCTCAAGTTCATCGACACCACTTCCAAATTTGGTCACGGCCGCTTCCAGACTGCCCAAGAGAAGAGGGCATTTATGGTGAGTGTGAGAAAAGTTTGGTGCATGCACAAATCTGATTACTAGGAAATTCTCCAGCTTTAATATAATCACTGCTTATCTCCCTGCACTGTTTTAACACTGACCTCTGGTTTACCTGCAGGGGCCACTGAAGAAGGATGCCCTGAAAACCCTGCCGGAGCCTCTGATCGAGGAGGCCTAAAAAAGATTTCTCATATCTTAATTCTCACAATAATAATTGTTGTTCCATGTACATTAGCAGGGGTGATCCATAAATGCTGCTTGTGTTTTAACTCCCATTAGTTACTTAGACACTAAAACATGGGAACATAGGATCCAGGTTGGAAAAGTTCCCCTGTAAGTTCAACAATTAACAGATACGATTTAAAGTTTTGAACAGGTGTTTATTCACTGATAAATCCATGAGCATATCAACACTGTTCAGACATAACATGCACCATGATAGCTTGACTGAACATAGTCATCACCATTATCATCTCCATGATTTTCCAAACTCCTGACAGGATCAGAAAGAGACGGATGGATAGTTTGTCTAATCTTTTAAAACAGTGTTCATCAGTAACACCTTGTTTTGACGTGCAGGAAAGACATCCAGTTTCTGCATCTTTTTAAAAATGTTGGCATTAAATAAACAAAAAAAGTTCCCTTTTGGTGTTTCATGTGCTCTCACTGGTGCACAGTACAGTCATCTTCACAGTAGAGGGCACTGTAGCACCATTCTCACAGCCCAGAGGTCGCTGCTGCGTTTAGCGAGCCTTCAGCAGGCATCTATCCTGCACTGGTTACAGCCAACACACTCAGGATAAACAGCGACCCGGCACCCAGCTTCAGCAGCCTCAGAATCCGTCAGAGATTCACAGCAGTAGATACACAATGGCTGATTTTCATCAACATAACCCCACGTGTGGTCCCAAAGGGGCAGTACTACTCTGACAGGTAGTCCTGGGACTCCATGGAGGATTGGTGGGACGAGGAATGGATTGAGGATTGGTGGGATGTAGGTGGGTTTTCCAGGCCGGACGACATCAGGGGCAGATATAGATCGTCCATATTGGGCATCACAAGCACTTTCTGTTGAAGGGCGAAGGACAGCAAAACCATATTTGATAATTACGGCAGTGATAAAAAGTTAACTGTTTTTAAATGTTATGGAAAATGGTACTTCTCATACTCATACTTATGTTTCAGTTATTCATCTTATCTTTTTGTACATTCGACCTATTCACTGACTTATGGGGCACCAAATGTTAAAATTTGGTTACAATTTTCTAGCTGATATATTTTAAATATTTAACTTACTTTCCTGTGAGTTTCCTGTGAATTTTTTGAGACAAAAATTCATGTAAAAAAGCACGTTATATATAATTTTTAACTGTAGGCCTATATTTATCTAAGAAAATGTTAAATCTAAACATTAAATGTCAAATCTTAATCTATATGATAAATCTCAATGTTAAATTTAACAATGTTAATTTAACTGTTAAAATGTTAATGTAAATATTGAATGTAAATATCAAATCTTTATGTAAATGTTAACTGTAAATGTTAAATCTAATTCTAAACGTTACATCCAAAGTCAAATTAATCTTAATCTATATGATAAATCTAAATGTTACATCCAAATTTAAATGTTAACTGTAAATGTAAATATTAAATCTCACTGTAAATGTTGAATGTTAACTGTAAATGTTAAATCCAAATGCAAATATTAAATCTAAAACTATGTGAAAATCTAAATGTTAAATTCAAATGTAAATGTTAACTATAAATGTAAATATTAAATCTGTATGTAAATGTTCACTGTAAATGTTAAATCCAAAGTCACATGTTAAATCTAAATATTAGATCTTAATCCATGTGATAAATTTAAATGTTAAATCCAAATTTAAATGTTAAATGTAAATATTACATCTGAATATATGTGATAATTCTAAATGTTAAATCCAAGTTTAAACATTAAATCTAAATGTAAATGTCAAATGTTAATCTAAATGTTGAATGTTGACTGTAAATGTTAAATCTAAATGTTACATGTTAACTCTAATTGTTGAATGTTAACTATAAATGTTTACTCTGGAGATGGAGATAAAGAATGGCCTCCTTGCATATTTTCTACCCATTTAGATTTAAATTTTACATTTAGACTAAATATTTATCATTATTTTCTTAACATATATTTTGTTAACAGTTACATATAACATGTTTTAAATGGATTTCTGCCTCAGATATGAGTAAAATAAGCTTAATATTCAGAGTATATCGGCTAGAAAATTGTAAATCATATCGACTGACCTGGAACTCGCACTGCAGTTTTTTCTCAATCCACTCAGTGACGTGAGTGAAGGTGACCTCCCTCTCCCCGAGCGTGGGTCGCACATGAAGGTCTAACCTGGGAGGCACCTGGAAACTGTACCTGAGAGGAGAGAGACACTGTATGAGAAATAAAGAATCCTTTGAATGTATGGTATGAAATGAGAACACAGTAAACTCAGTACCATATTCTGTCAGTAGGGGGAGGTGGGATGTTGATGGCCAGAGTGCCAGAGAGCTCCAGCACCTCCACGCTGAGCATCAGAGGCATGTTGGACACCTCTGCTATCTTCTTCTTGATGTACTCGTTCTCAGTGGCTTTCTGGAAGTACTTGGACTTTGCTATTTTGTCCACAAATCTCAAGATCTTCCTGCTTGTGCTGCCACCAGTGTGCCTGCAGGAGGGATTAGGACAAGGGCACAAACGCAGTGTAGGACTGTGAATCTAAAAATGACTGCGACTGGGACACAGTATTACTGTCTAAACTGGGAGTACACTGACTGGTTTATATACTTCACATGTCCATGTTCAGAAACTTAAGATTACTACATGGATGCTACTATGTCAACTCCCAAAAATGAGGTCTCTTCACTTCCTGCTCCCCTGTGTTTCCCGCCTGTTTGATTACCTGCACCTGTCCTAATGTGTCACACCTGTGTCTCGTTGTCTCCCCTATTTAGTATCTGTGTTTCCCTTTGTCTGTGCCAGTTTGTCTTGTACTTTGAGTCAGCCTTCCAGCTGTGTCTTTGTTACTTTGTTTGCCTTGTGATATTGACCAACTTTTGGATTTCTGGTTTTTGTCTTTGCTTGAGTGACTGACTTTATTCTGTCCCTGAGTCTGCATTTGAGTCTCTTTTGGTTCAGTGTGATAACTCCTTCCAAGCATTTGGTGAACACACATTGGAACAGGCTAGCGAGTGTCCCCAGGTGTGCGTCATTAACCCTCTGGGAACTGAGGGGGTTTCAGGGTACTGTGATAATTTTGGCACTCATGTTGTACAATTTGAACAAGTGTCAGCAGTATTTTTAAAGTCACGGGACCTTTAGGGAGAATATATTTCTGGATAAAACAACACATAGTGCTCCATCACTGCTGTAAATGATTAATTTAAGAGCTTTTATATTTACTGTACATGACGTTATTTTAAAAAGCTCATTATTTGGCAGTGGACACATTACAAATTGTAAATTATGAGGTTCCTGTCAATATTTTTTCCATGCTTGTAACTCCTGGAGATATTAACCCAAATAAATGATATATTTATCTAAATCCTGCCAAGCTCCACTGGCACAGATTTAATTGAAGAAATCAAATCCAGCAAATCGTGCACGAAGAATTGTGGGTACTTTATACCCACTGAGGATACACACATGCATCCTATAAAATTTTCTGAAAGAAGGACTCAGTCTTTGGTAGAATTTGAAGGATCCTTGACATAGGAACAGTCCTTCGGCATCACAGCATCCTTGAAATTCAGCCATTTAAGGATGGCGCAAGATAACAGCGGCCATATCCAGGATATTTTGGCTTCATGTTTGTACAGCGGGAAGAAGTGGGGACAAGTTATCCATCTTTATGTACAGTCAGATCCAGTACCCTTTTTCACAATGCACATTTTGACTTGGCATAGCAGGAGAAGCACAAGTGGAGTCAGTGTCCATAACAATGCTGCACTGCACTGCCATGAGTGGGGTGCAGTATCGTTAAGGTCGTTAAGTCCACCTGTGCTTGTCCTACTGCATCAAAATGTCTGCAATCAGCAACATTATTATTACTTACACCTCTGTTTGACCAGTCAAGATATCTGCCATGAGAAAGTGGTGCTTTTTGCCCTTGAAACACCTGCTGTTACATCACCAAACAAGCTGCGACCACAAGTGCAACATGCTTCAGAAATTACAGTGCAGTGCAGTTGTGTGACCTACTGTATACTCAGTGTCATATTTGAGCTCTAAAATTGTTAATTTACCCTTCTGCTGCTACAGCTGTGCTCTTATCTCCCAGAGACCCCTGCTGCTCAGAGATGGGGACTTCCTCTTCATCAGACGAGCCTGCGCTGGATGACTCCTCGTCACTATCTGCCAGTATGCACAGCCTGGGCTTAGAGCTGAAAAACACACAAGAGGCACAGCTTAACACAAACTCACTACTGAGCTTTGCAGACTCATTCCTTCTCAAGCACGCTCACATCCACCTCCACATTCTCTCGTTATCTGCTGAGGAATATGAAATGAGGATGTGCCTCACCCTACTTGCTGGGTCTCTAGTATGCTGTGAGCCTCGTCCTCTCCTTCTTTACCCAGTTTACACAGGTTCATCTTCGTCTCCAGGGTCATCTGAAGACAGCCTGTGTACACCACCTCCAGCTCCAGCCACAGGCCTTGGGGATAAAGGGAGGCAGGTAGCAGGTAAGATCAGATCAGATTTCTTAACAAGCCAACATCTCTTGTTGATCTGGCCTGGGACACTGTTGTTGCAGAAGGAACATTAGACCAACAGAGGATAGCTCGGGCATACTATTGCCAGTTAAGCTTAGTCAAGGCCAAGAGGATTGCTAATCTCTTAGGCAGGAGAAAGCTTTGAGGGCGGGTGCGACAACCTGTGTAATGAAACAAATGAGATCACTGCCTAAGCTGACTGCAGGTTTGCGTCTGAGAGGAGAAATCTAGGTAGAGACTGCTGGGTAAACCTTATTTGGTGACTCTTTGGTACAGAGTGGTATAGAAAAGAATCTAGAATCACCGCCTCGGGGTTGTTTGCCTCTGCCAACCAGTAAAGTGCAGTTTACATCTATACCTGTTCGGACTTACTTGCTGCATTAAACTTACTAAGATCAACTGTGACTCATTGAGTTTATACTGTAATTTATCAAAATGAAGACTGACCAAGGGTACAAGTTTTTCCACATCAGCTTCATATATGGATTTTGCTTCAAAGATGATACAAATTCTAAAACACGGATTATTCACAAACATCGTCGACCCAGCAGCACAGACGATCTACCGATCTGCACATTTTCAGGATGGGTGCCAAAGTTTAGTGTCAGACCAGATGTCTCCCCTTCTGTTCCTGAGTTATGGTGTTGAATAATGGCCAGAAAAGAGTTTTATGCATAACATTATGATGTCACAGTGAAGTTGACCTTTGACCTTTTGGATATAAAATGCCATCCTTCCATCTTTTTATCCTGTTAGACATTTATGTTAAATTCTGTCATAATTAGTGTATGAATTCTTGAGTTATGGCCAAAAACGTGTGTGACCTTTGACCTAGGTCACTGGGTCTGCCCACTACACCGAGTTCAAGCTGACTGATTGGTCTCGTATTGTTACATGAAATAGCGGTTTCTCATTTCAAATAAAAACCAACCAATGTGTGCCGTGGGTGGACGTGATAAGCCAATCGGTGTCACGGGCAGGACTGACACCGTCGTCTAGTTGTTGTCGAGTGGTGCGCCGGAACCAATGAGGAGTGTTAACAACAATGGCGAGTGCTGGAGACAAGATAGATGCGGCCATCGATGTGTTTTGAATACTGCCCGACGTGTAGTTTGTTTTCACTTCGCTCCACTCCACTCTTAAAACGTCGAAAAAACCAGTACGTTCAATGCGGCCTCATTCCAAAGTTGTCGAATGTTGGCGCTTGGGCAGTGACTTCTCTGTCAGACACTGATGACAAAAGCTGTCCTTTCACGTCGGCATTATACAAGGCCGGGCACTGTCAGTGTGTAACGGTGCCTGACAGCATCAGGGGGAAACATGGTGTTTGGTGGGTAGGATGGGTCCAACAATTACCAACTTTCACCCAGGAGGCCGGTGTTTACTTCCTGTATGAATATGAAGCCAAATCCTGTTATTTTGTTAAGCCTGACCACGTACTTTTGTTGCCTAAACCCAACCATGTGCATGTATTGGATAAACGTAACTATGTGCGTTTGTTTTTGAAGGAAATAAACATCAATTCGTGGTGTTGTACCGATGTAGTACATTTATTTTGAAAGAGACTGTATGCAAACTGTTCTACGGTGTACCAGAACATCAACAACAGATGCACCCAGGATATCCTGGACGTCATATGTAGACATGGAAAGTCCACGACTAAGCGGCGATATGTAATGAGGTCGGAGTGACCCGAAAACACAATGCCTCTGACCATAGCTGTCGTCGGCACAGAGGCATAAAATCAAGACTAAGAGTTCACAGCCAAACTCGTGGATCAGTGGGACTTTACTCAGGCACAGATCAAGAGCTTGTATAGATGAGTACTTTTTCAATGCAACATATATGAGAGTAAATACACACAACTGTACCTCTGCGGTCCAGCGTAGGTTTGGATGTGCTGAGAACTTGAGGTAGACAAGTGCCCATGTCGAGATCTGCCAGAGTCAGCTCATTCATGAAGTACGGCAACTTGTAATGAGACAAACAGCAGTTTTAATTAGTTAACATGCTGCGTTTATGTCAGACATAAAATTCCAACTTGAATCTATGCAAAACAGATAGAGAGGCTCCACGGGGAAAGATAATTACTTCAAACAAATGAGCGCGCAGAGGAAACCTGCAGTGTGTACCAGTGTGTGTGTGTGTGTGTGAGTGTATGTGTGAAGGACAGAGGAGCAAGATAGTAAAAAAAAAAAGGATGGTGTGTGTCAAAGAGGAGAGCAGGAAATGAGTAATGAGATGCTGCAGCGCCATCAGTGCTCCGCTACTCACTCCCACCTCCTGCCGTTGGAACCAGAGCAAGTGCGTTATCAGCAGACTGACTCTCTCTCACACGCACATACACACACATACACACACACACAGGAAAGAGAGCTGCTGCGCTGAATTTTCCATCATGACATCTTTTGACCTTGTGCACAAACCAGAGCTGATATTCAGGTCGTATCATCGAGCGACACAGTTCGCAGAGCTCCAACCTACAGTACACTCACTGTTGCCTCACTGTGTCATTAGTCAGTGTGACACTGATGACGGTGTGAATATGAAGATGAATGTGAATATAAACACGAACAGTTCGCAATCATTCTGTCGTCCAAGGACTTCGGACTAATCTTGTAAAAATAAATCACCCTCCTCATCCACCCTCACCTTGATCTTGCTTAGTTTCTTCTGGATCTTGTGCGCCACCTGATCGGTCCAGTACTTCTCCCGCAGAAAGTCCCAGAAGATCCGTCCCACCAGGGAGTTCACCCAGGTGGGCTGGCTCTCTGCAGAGCATCCCTCTGCCCCTGAACCAGCACTGGACTCAGCTGCAGCTTGACCTCCAGATCCATGCTCTTCAGTGTGAATCTACAGGGAATAACAGAGAGATAAGACCCTGGAGGACATTAATGTTTGCACAAGCATTTTGCAGAGGTCACATGACCTGATAAGACCAAGATGTACTTATAAATTTTTGCCTTTTATATGGTTATCTATCCTCACACCCCAATTATGCTGATTCTCTAAACATCAGGACAGACTGTCTCTACGTGGGGTGCCAATACCAAATCACCCGTGCCAGGTCAAGCAGCTCAGTCAGTTCCTATAAATATCTTTCCACCCAGGTGATACTTGATATTTCTGCACATTGACATTTGGTCAAGTCAGCAGGGTTGCGTTTGGCTGAGCCAGCATCCTACACACGGCTGGCCTGAGCACTTAGCAGAACAGTGGAACAGTAGCTGATATTGACCAGCTCCGATCAATGGGAGTCATGTAGAGTATTAGCATGACATGCAGAGGGTAAGTAGAGCAAAGGTCTGAAATCTGCTCACGCTGTAAATTATAACTGTACAAGCTCCAGCACTGTGATGCTAGACCTGATACTACACCTACAAGCTAAATAAAAGTGTTGCTCAGTGACCTTCTTGTGGGTTGTGGGGCTGCCCTTGTCACTGTGGCAGGGGCTGGGAGTGGGATTGCAGCTCTGCGAGCCGATCAGTTGAGTCATGTAGGTGCTGTACTCCAGCAGCGATCTTGTTTTTGTAGCTCCCGGCAAGTCGTGCAGCTCCTCTGTGCTTTCTTTAGCAGCGTCTGCACCACATGGTGGTTCTGAGTGACGGAGGAAAGGCAGACACAAAGCGAGTGAGCTGAAGGAGCGGGTAAATATATCTCAGAGTCTGCATGAGCATCAGTGTGTGCTGCACTCGATTTAACTGTGTGCATGTTTTAACAAGGAAATGACGCCACTAAATTGCCCCAAGCCAACATAATTTGGAACATCTTCTTACCTGCATTCTCCTCCCCGCTCACACTGCTCTTGACTGCAGCCCGGGAGACAGAAAGGAAATGCTGGAACCACTCCTCCTTCTCTCTGCCTGTGCGACCAAACAGGTACAGGGTGACAGGAAGCTGATGGTTCGTGACAATGTGTCTCTCTGCCCTTTCTTCCTCCTCCTGCCCTTCAACCAGACTCTCCTCCCCTACCTCCCCCTCAGCTAGAGTGATGCAGATGGGGTACTTCTTGTTCCAGATCCTCTTGCGAGCCAAACCAGGCGGCAACAGAGACACCTGGGATTTAAAGTAACAGAAAGGAAAGATAAAGGAAAAGTATGATTTCCTTTTCTACAGGAGATGCTGGCAGGCAGAAATCGTGTTGACAGTTCCGCCATTGCCAAAGCGATCCCCACATCGATTAGATAGTGTGTTAGCTTTATTCTATCAGCCTAGTGGAAGCTGCTGCAGCCTGCCTCAATATGCTCCTGGGACAGTAGCCGGGTCAAGTTTATTCAGAGCGTCATCACCTCAGTTGTAATCCTTCTGCTCTTCCATTTCCGTGTTAAATGACAATGTGGGTGCTGAGAGATGAGAGGTCAGGCAAGAGGTCACCTTCTCTTCTACGCCCCTCTGAGGGACATGTCTGTTACCCTGGGCCCCAGAAATAAGAATATGTTATATATAACACACTGACCTTACAGTTTGCCAGCTGGTACGTGCGTGAACGCAAGAACACGGCCTCGTGGTGCGCCTCATCGAATGCCGCCCATCGGGGGATGTTGGCACGTGGGTATGCCAGGCGCAGCCAGTTTCCCTCCAGGGTGGCATAGACAGAGTGTGTGACAGAGGGGTGGAAAGTCTCTGGGTCGTAGCTGTGTGTCTCATTCATCCAGCCCTAGAAGAAAATAATGAGTGTTTAACCTAGTAATCAGCCACAAAGCACCTCAAACTCTCCTTTCTGAATTGATATTAAAAAGAGATTAGGATTTATAAGATTTAGACTGCCTAATATCTGTTATGACCACGTGCCTGGACTAGGAGTCCTTCAGTGTTCATTGTTCAGAAGGATTTTACTGGGAGCCAAATAATCCACAGAGGACTCTTCCTCTCCAAAACAAACCCTCTGATTTAAACCAGTAAAAACACTGAATAAAGCAGTTTCACGTTACAAATCAGTGTTTCTCTGACACTATTTGGCTCACTGCACTCAGGCTGCTAGCCCAGCACCTTCTAATGTGTGCTCACCTTTTTCCTCCACTAATTTAAGATCCAGACGTTCAGGAGGTTCTTACCAGGAGCCAAATTACCACAGAGGTCTCTTCCTCTCCAAAACAAACAGATCCAGTGATTTAAACAATATATAAAACAGTTTAACGTTACAAATCTGTTTTTCCATCGTTATCCTGGAGGGGCTTTTAACTACATTCATTCCTTCATTCATTTCTGTAACCACTTGTCCTGTTGTGGGTTGTGGGGGGGCTGGAGCCTATCCCAGCTGAAGGTGGGTGAGACAGACCCTGGACAGATCGCCAGACTTTCACACAACCATTCACACTCACATTCACACCTACAGACAATTTACAATCACCAATTAACCTAGCATGTGTTTGGACTGTGGAAGGAAGCCGGAGTACCCGGACAAAAAAACACGCTGACATTGGGAGAGCATGCAGGCTCCGCACGGATGAGCCTGGGTTCGAACTGTGAGACAATAATGCTAAACACTGCACCACCCACTTTTAACTACAATGGTGCAAAAATGTTAGTGTTTGTGTTTGGTTTGTCCATTCTGGGCTACTGTAGAAACATGGTGGTGCAACATGACGGACTCTGTTGGTGTCCTTCACTGACTTAAGTGTTGATACATCAGGGAATATGTAAACCTAGCAAAAACTCTACTCAGGCCAATTAAATTCCCAGTATGTGGTGCAAACTGCAACAATACAGCTCAGCAGGAGGGGAAACACGAGACACTCCAGAAAACATCTGTCTCATTCAACACTGTCGATGAGTCTTTGAAATAGCCCACAGCCTGCTGTTAGAAGCTCCTCTATCCTCGTAGAATTCACCTTATATGAACCTGCTGACTCTGCGTTTATTGAGGCAGACGGCCCGACTCTCAGCAGAGCTGTCAAGTGTTGTGAGAAAGCTATTATCAAAATAACCTGCTCTTAAGATGCTGAACCGGCTGTGCCCGAGGGCAGTTTTCTATACAGTAATTACCTCAGAAGTAATTCATTAAGCACCATTGACAGCACTGTCTTTAGTTATCTAACACCTAAAACAGCTGCTGTTGTTCCTCTATGCTACATTCAAATGTGTAATATATTAAAAGGAAACAGAAGCTTGGATAAAAGTAAAAGTATTTTACTCATATATTACCTCGAGGATTTCTTGATCTGCGAGCCCTCCATCCAGTAGATCCATACTCAGGGGTCTGGATTTCCGAGATCCCTTGTTGCCTCTGGCTGATGAGCGTCGTGGGGCAAACATGAACACTACCACCAGGCCCAAAATAAAGCCACATGCAACCCCCACGGACAGACCTGTCACATAGGAGGGCAGGGGCAACACAAAGAAACCATAAGCTAGAAGACCCACAGGGAAGAGCCAGTGAAGAGGCAGCGATGAGCCCGGCACTGTGACTCGAGACTGGGTGTAAGTTCTGTGATGTGTCCCTTTGGATCCATTCTGGAGCTCCACCACCTGGATCATATCTCCGTAAGTGCGGATTTCTAAATGGCTGTCACTGCGCTCTGGGGAGGCAGAGGGTTTTGTTAAGGAGCCTCTTTGGAGTCTTCTCAGCGTTGTGTCACAAACACCTCTGTGCTCAACGTCAGCTCTCCTCCGGCACTTAAGGTCCGCATCGTCACTAGCGCAATCTCTTCCACAGCTGCCTTGAGAGGACGGCGAGTCTCCGGCACCAGAAGCCCTACCCTGCTTTGGGCTGCCGGAGCTTTCGTCCCCCATGATCTTACTCAGCATGCTCAGAGGATCCTGCATGGCTTCGGAGAATTTCCTCCGTGTATCCTCCAGCTCAGCGATCAGTGAGCTGCCCCGGGGCTCAGCGGCAGGCACGCATGAAAGAGATGATTCCCAGTCATCATCTTCAATCAGCCCTCCTGCTTCAGGCCTAGCCTCTGGGATTTTTGGATGGGTAAGCTGCTTCCAAGGATGCAAATGCAGCTTAGAATCTGACTTGGAGAGGTTGACCTCTGGCTCGACCCGGCGGGAAATCTCGGTGCTCAGAGACTTGACCAAGCTGAGGAGAGGTTTGCCTCGCAGGGAGCTGCTCTCCCTCGGCTCCAGATCCGTGGAGGAAGATTTGACCAGGTTGGTGGTGATGAGCAGATCTGCTGATGATGCTGATAGATCAGCTAAAGAGCCCGGGGATGAGGGGGAGTGAGGCAGCAAGGAGGGCTGGGAGCCGTGGCCTAGGCTCAGGTCCAAATCCATCCCCAGGCTGAGAACAGGCTGGCTCATCCTGTCTTGTGTTTTGTCTTTGGAAAACACCACAGTGGGACCTTCATCGTGGCCGTCCAGGCTGAAGATGAGCTTGCTCTCTTCCATGCTGGAGCTACTGTGAGAACGTGGTTGATCAAATTAAGTCCCCGAGGACATGAAGCATGGTGCTACTTGCATGTAGACTTGTAACATCCTCCTCGGGTATCTTATAATCCATCATGATGGGTGCTGGAAATGTGGTGAGAAACAAAAGAAATATATCAAAATGTGGTTATTTGAACAGCTGATAGCAACATCATTATTTTTAAAGGCACAAAAAATTGAAAGAGTGATTCCAGAGAGAAGCAGACAGAGGGGTCTACAGTCTGTGTTTGAAGGATATATCCAGGATGTCAAACTGACTCAGCAGCAACAACAGATTAAAAAGACAAAGATAGTTAGAAGCTAAAGCCGAACTATAGGCTACAGATCACAGTGTAAAAGTGAACCACCACATCACTGCTGATCGCCACACAAGACAATGAATATAAAGAGAAACTTTGCTGATATTGAACCAGCTGTGTGGCATCACAGTGTGTACAGATGAACGGTGTTATCTTCAGTAGCTAGCTAGCTAACCCTACACTTTCAGGGTTTGATTTTGGTTTTGGAACAGGGAAGAAATGTATATCTTTTTCCAACCTCTCCAGGTAACAAGTATCATTAATACACAACATGCCCCAGGCACAACATTTAGCTCCAAATCCACAAAACCAGCCTGAAAATGAAGGAAATCTGTAACGATTGCATTAGAGTCAATGGAGCACAGTTGTGTTGTTGTCTGACCCTGGTCTGAGCCGGCCTGATGTTACGTTATGATTGGCCTGTCTGCGTCCCGGGATGGGACTTAGCGAAGGGTCAGTTCAACGTAACATGTGATGAGTGACTGATATACAAACGGTCATTTAGGGGGTGAAGTATTCCTTTAACATTCATTCTCTGCTACTTGTTCAGCTGCTGCTCTGACCTTCCTGTTTCCGTCCTTTCCGTTTGTTTTCAAATTTTCTCTCCCCTTTCACCTCCCAACCTTTCTCTTAAATCTCCTCTGTACTTTTTCCTCTGTCCTTTTTTGCTGCTCCTCTGTAGGGATGCAGGGAACTTTGTGTTTCACCCTGTGTGTGCTGTTAATTCACATAAAGTCTGAGATAAGGAAGAAGTGGATGAGTGCTTTGTTTCTGGAATCATCATAAGGAGTCATTAAGAGCAGAGACTTTAATCCCACAGTCAGGGCTAATCCCAAATAAGATGCAGTGATCCAATCCATTATCCTTGATTGTGCCTAATTGACACATTTGTTTTTTCCAAGGGGCATTAAGGATGCTGGGCACAATACTGGACTTCACCTTCTCCTTCTCATGTCATTTGAAATATGTGCACAAGTTTTCTTCTCATGTGTTACACTGCCTGTCACTCACTTACATCCTCAGACAAGATTGTTCCAGATGGTTCAGGGATTCAAAACAGCAACTCTTCAATCACAAGCTCACGTCTCTGATCTCACGGCTGCCTCAGGTTTGATTTAAGTGAAACACACGGAAGACAACTTCATCTGTGCCAGCATCTGTTTGTGTGGATGATAAAAGTGAGCACATCTGATGCTGAGACAACAAATGATGCACAATATGCATACACATGCTCTCACACAGTCTAGTTGTCTTCATTCAGGTCATAAATAATCTGTAATGACTCAAAATAAGAGCCGAGTTACAATAAGTAAGCTTCTGCATGTCATGAATGTAACCGGGAAAACAAGCTTCTTTTTTATTCAACCACACCCTAACCGCTGGTCGTTATGCCTTTGAAAGCACAACAATTAGACGCTCCCTCTGGAAATAGGGGCGCGCGGATCTATAACAAGTCCTTCACAGCTTGTTTCCATGTGGCAATCACTGACATGTATCACAGCAGGCAGGCTGCACAGCCCCAAATATCAGAGCGCCAACAGCTTCGCTCCAATCCAGACGGAGAGTGGATTAACTGTAATCCTCCATATTAAAGAGGCTTTTATGACAGGAAATTAAGACACTTGGGACATGAATTCAATCTGATGAATGAGCAATCACTGTGGCTTTCAATTTCAGATACATCTGCAGATACATTGTCATTCACTTGTGCAAGCTGTCAGCCACACACACACACACACACACACACACACACACACACACACACACACACACACACACGCACATAATGCGGTATCACATGTAATCACAAGATGGCTTTATGAGCAGTGGTGGCGCCAAGGGGTGGCCAGGAGGAGCCAGGGGGGGCCATGTTTACCCTGAAACTGTTGCTGCCGCCCCCACCAGCCCCCCCAACAAAAATAACTGGAGGCCTCTCTATGGTTTTTAAACTTGAGTAGGCTTGTTCCCAATAGAGGTTTTGTTCCTTACAGTAAAACATTATAATTAAAGCCGTATCTTTGTGTTTTAATGGAAGAGGACAGCTTGCCTATTTGATTTAAAAGCCCTGACACACCAAGTCAACGATCAGCTGAAGGTCAATGTCAGGCCATTGGTGTGCGTCTGTCACAATCATCGGTGCAGTGTGTCCTGCACTGTTGCCCCTCACTGATCCCCATCAGCTTTTATTTTACCAGTATAGCATGTTGAATCAATGGCGGAGCCCGGCAGTGAATGAAATCACTCTGATTGGCAGTTCAGCTCAGCACACAAGAAGAGAAACAGAAGTGAGGAAAGTAAACAAACAGCTAAAGTTAAGAGGGAGTGAGACCGACACAAACTTGTTACATAAGATAAGATTATTTTTCTTTATCCAGTGAGCTTTTTAGCCAAAACATTTCCTGATGGTTTGTGTTATTGTTCACTGGCGCACTGTAAACATGCTTTGCTCTTTCAACACTGGATTGTGTTGTTAATATGCTAACTGGCTAGCGTCAAGACAATCTTCCGGTTTCTCTTTTAAATGACCATTACAGACAACCACCGCCTGCTAGTGTGGAGAGTTATTTCCTCTCACACAGTCGCAGAACACACATGCTTGTTGGCCATTAGCTGTAGTCTTTACAGTGTGTTCTTGTGCAACTTTTTGGCCAAGACACAACAACGTCAGGCAACAAAGCAGGGGGCATTCGTCACCATTAGTTCTCTGAAGTCAGTTTGGTTTGTCTGGGCCTTATGACCCTGATTAGACAGAGCAAGTTTAAGCAGCCTGGGGCGACTTTTTGTAATTGATTTTAACCGTTTTATTCACTGCTTTTGCCATGCTGAGCGCCTGTTATTTTTCCCTGAAGCGCCCTAAACGCCTCAAGTTCACAAACACTTCAACAGAAGCAGAAAAGCGCTCAATGTTATAGTGTTTTTTCCCATTGTCCAGTCAGATGAATTGTGGTGATGACTATGACACCAAATGGTAACTTGCGTAGAGTGTTATGCTAACATTAGGTCACTTTCATCATCGCCCTACAAGGCAAGCTGCAACACATATCTGAACATACTGCAGCCTCATCTACTTTGTAATGTTTTACCAACTGTAATTAGGCCCACTGATTGACAGCAGATTGCCAAACTGTCCCAGACTCATCCGAATATAAGCCTCGAATCAGCCATCATCCAGGTGAAGCTCCTGGACCAGCTTGTGGGGCCCAAGTGCCCTCAGTCTGCCCATTGTATTTGAAGATTTTAAGGTACAGATCTGTGAATTTGCTTCACAGCAAAATGACAGTTAAGCTAAGGACAGATGGCTGTCTAGCAACAATTAAAAATGACGCAGAAGCTGTAACAAGCACTCTGTCTGACTGGGCCAGCTTCAATAAAAAAGGCAGTGCGGTGCACCATTTGTTCTGCAACCTGCATAACCTGCTCTGTCTGATCGGAGCCTAACAACACATGTATATACAGATATCAAACACATTAAAACAGGAATGTTGTGGAACTAAAAATATTAACTGTATCTGTGTTAGTCTTTGCACATCAGATAACGAGTAACATTAACAGTGAAATAAGAAACCAGAGTATATCAGTATGTGATTCCTTAACTCTCATTCTGACTTAGTTTCAACCTATCTATACTACAACAGCATAAGCGAATTCCTTTTATTCAGTAACAGCTTTTGGTGAGCCAGATTTCTCACACAACAGGATGTGATAGTGTTGTCACGAACTAATATTCCTGCCATTTAGACCAGAGAGAAATTTAACATTTCTGACCTTGATTAAACCAATTTCCAAGGCTACAGAGAGTCATTTGTTACCATGTTGCTCGCGTAATTTAACTTTCTCATTGCCTTCCCCCCTTATCTCTTCCCTTCTCTGCACACTGCTCATAATGAGAGATGTTAATTTTTAGCACCAACCTGCTACGCTGTTTGTCAAATCTAATTAACCAAAAGTGCTGCTCCGCCAGTGCTTAAGTTGCTCCAGACAGCCCTGCATTACCCTAATCAATTTCTGCTTCTGAGTCAATTTGGATCAGTTCGTGCTGACAGGGAGAGGAAAACCTTTGCTGCTCTGTGGAATACGAAGTCAGCAGGGATTTGGCAGCTTTCCAGACAAGAGTGTGGATGGACTCCTGCAGGAAGGAAGAAAAAACATTGGAGGACTGGAGCCTGGAACCCCAGTTTTTGGTTTGTCCCTTGAGGGTGGAAAGTGGAGCAGTTTTAGCTATTTTATAATTAGTAAAGGAAGATTTCCTTAAAAGTAGTAAAATGTCAAAGACCGAAAGGCATGTAAAAACTCTTTGATGCTCCTAATTGAAGTGAATTGCATTATACTTAAAGGACAACTTCAGTATTTTCAACCTGGGCCCTATTTTCCCATGTGTCTTTGTGACTAATGGCAACAGCGATTTTTTAAATATGTCTAGCATTAAGCAAGAGGGCTGCTGTTGGCAGCTGCTAAACAAGCTGCAACGTAATCCCCGTGGGCAATTGTGCACCGTCAATTTACATCCACTAAAAGTGCCGCTGACAGGCTCCGATTGTTATTATAAATATCTGACAACTTATGGAGAGGACCCCTGGAGAGAAAGACCCTTTCGTTAAAAAGTAAGATCCTTTCTGTTATGCCAGAAAAAGTCCCAAAACTGCTTTTGCTAAACACACCAGACTCCATTTAAATAAACAGTCATTTTAGTGTGTATAGAGCCAGCATATTTTTACATCTAACTGGGTGAATGGAGGGTTTATTTCAACCAAACCAGAGTTGGTGACTGTTGGAGCAATGAAAAGACATACCAAGATGGCTTTTGTAAACTTCACTTTGCTTTTGTTTACTTTGAATAAAGTGTGTTTTATAAGAATAAAATTACCGTTTATTTAAACGGAGTCCGGTGGATTTGATGATAGCGATTTTGATGCTATTTCTGGTTAAACAAAAAGGATCTGACTCTTTAACAAAAATGTCTCTAATAACAATCAGAGCCTGTCAGTGGCAAAGACACACACGTTAAGTCAAGAAACTTTAACCCTGCACAATTAGGGATAACATTGCAGCCTGTTTTTCCGCTGCTGGCTGCAGCAGACAATACTCAATACTCAAAGTCATTGTTCCCTTTAGTCACTCAAACACAAATACATGGGAAAATATGGTTCAAGTTGAAAAATACTATGGTTACCAATAATAAGGACATTATCTACCTGAGAGTTCACATTAGAGCTGCAACTGATGATTATTTTCCTTACTTACTTGCTATTTGCTACTTATTTTCTCTATTAAATGTAAATGTCAAAAGCCAAAGGTGACATCTTTCAATGTCTTTTGTTCAATTCAGGAATAAAAACCCCAAATATTCACTTCCCAATAACATAAAACAAAGAAAATCAGCACATTCTTTCATTTAAAAAGCAGCAATAAAAGCATATTTGGCATTTTTTGTCTAAAAACTGCCTGACACAATTAATGGCTTATCAAAGTAGCTGTCGAATCATTTTTAGTGAATCACTGAACCAATTAAATGACTCAACACTTTAACAGTGAAGCCCCAAGTGACTCCAGACCATGCAGCGTGGAGGAAAACGTTAATGAAGTTCACTGGAGTCTGACATTTCCAAAAACAAAAGGTGGACAAGGTATTGCTGTCTCCAGGCATTTTTGATAACTGGAGGTATCAGAGGACTAATTAAAGCAAAAGCTAGTATGACAAAGCCACTGTCCGTCTCTCCTGTAACATGCAAACTGCTTTCTCTTCGGTGGTCATTAATCAAACACTGTGTATTTGCTGATAATGATGGGACAGGTATATTCAAGAGTCTATCAATTGGTAGGCAGTAGTGAATCACCTTAAATGGATTAAAAGGGAGAGGAAGAAATTACGTGTCTGGCACACAGTCCCACTTCTATCCCTGACGTCTGCATTGGATTGAATCCTGGCAATAAAATCACGTCTTTGTCACCCTGTCCTCCGCTTGGCCTTTCTATCCCACTTAAACTAGGACAATTGGATAAAATAAAGGAGACAGTATTTCTGTTTTCTGTCTGAGTGAGAATTCATGTGGGTGCTGTATGAGGAAATGTGACTGTCTGTGCTGTCCGACACAACACAGCGGGGCAGGAAATTTATTTCAAAGGCTTAATCCTGTCCTCAAACTACCATTTGACCCTGAGGACTGACATACTTGGCGCAGGACTCTGTGTTTGTCTGAGTATCACATGGTCAGTGTTAGTAAAGCTGTACTTCATCTCATTAAGCAAATCATTAAGACAATATCTCCTGGGCTAAAAGAGGATGACCGTTAATGGACAATGTGAGCCAAAGCATCACTCAGGCAAATGAGCCCTGTTTGTCCCTTTAAAGGGACAGTTCATACCAAAATAAAAATTGCATATGGTTCCTCTTACCTGTAGTGCTATTTATCGGTCTAGATTGTTTTGGTGTGAGTTGCGGAGAGTTGGAGATATCGGCCGTCGAAATGTCTACCTTCTCTTAAATATAATAAGAACTAGCACTCGGCTTGGCTCAAAGTGCCAAAAAAATACATTTGAAAAACTCAACAGCAATGTCTCTTTACGGATATCATGACCCAGTTATTCAAGATAATCTACAGACCTTTCAACCAACTGCTCCCGCCAACCGTATCACCCCACAGAAAGAAGCATGCATCTACAAGAGGACAAGAGACTTGTGGCAGCACAAGAATGTTGTCAGGCACAGACTGGCCATCAGGTAGTTCAATAATTCCCAGTGGGCCTGAATCATGACCCAGTTAATCCACAGATGCTGTTGTGAACAGTTTCATGTAGGAACTATTTTCTTTCTACTGAAGTACACCCACCAACTGTATCATCACAAGATGTAAACATTAATGGTGTCAGGCACAATCTGGCCATCGGGAAGTTTGGTAATTTTCCTTGTGGGCTGGTCTAGTGAGAGCCGATCCTCATTTCCCAACTCAGGCAATATATTCCCTTTGTTGACACCCTATTTTTAAAAAAAGGGATATAGTCACATACATATCCTTCAGCTAACTTTGCCAAGCCAAATTAGGTGTCAGGTGATCTCTACATTCATTCATCTTTGAATTTTTGCTTTCTGTACACACAAAGATGGAGAAGAAAAATTGAAAAATTAGTTAAATCATTTTACATATTAGCCTAACAAAACAACACAAATTAACAGATTGTATGCTTTTTTGGTAAATAAATTAATAATGTTGTGTCAGTTCAAATTAAGTGTATCAGATTGGGGCTGCTTGACACCAAACTCTGAGGCTCCTTTTTTAGGGTTCCCACACAATTTCTTGGACACAATTTCAAAACATTTTCATGACTATTTAGAGACCAAAAATAAAATTTCCAGAACTATTCACAATGTTTGACACCAACATTGCTCTCTTTCAAAAATGCCATACAATTTAAAAGTAGTCGTGGGACTTAGCATAGGTATGGAAACTTTGGAATTCATGAACCTACACATTTAATGACACTATCACAACATTATTTTTCTCCTGTTCCAACATATCAGATTTAAACTCTGAGCTAGCAGTATGCACTTTTCCTGTGTAGTTTGGTAGAAAGAAAATAGTTCAAACATGAAACTGCTCACAACAAGGTCTGTGGATTTTCTTAAAGAATCAGGTCATACATTGTGAATGGTCCTGCAAATTTTACTTTTGGTCCTTGAAAAGTCATGAAGAAGTTTTGAAATTGTCTCCAAGACAAAGTGTGGGAACCCTGAAAAAGGAGCCTGGGAATTTGCTGTCAAGCAGCCCCAATTTAATACACTAAATGTGAACTGACACAACGTATTTGTCGATCAATGAATCATTAATTTATTTACCAAAAAACCCCCAACATACAGTCTGTTCATTTGTATTGTTTGTGGCAGGCTAATATGTAAAATGATGAGGTTTTCCTCCCCATGTTTGTGTGTACAGAAAGCAAAAATTCAAGGTTGAATTAATGTAGTGATCACCTTATTTGACTTGGCGAAGTTAGTGGAAGGATACAAGTGTGACTACATCCATTTTTTAAATAAGGTGTTAACAGAGGGAATATAATGCCTGGGTTGGGAAAAAAACGACTGGGCCTCACAAGACCCGCCGAATAGGAAAATCACCAAATTCCCAATGGCCATACCGTGCCTGACCCCATTAGTGTTTTCTTGTGGTGGTACAGTTGATGGGTGTAGTTTGGTACAAAGAATATAGTTTATAGGAGCCATCCATGGTGTAAAATGTGTGTAGGTTGCTAATTTGTCCTGTAACGGCCACTGTATTGTTATGGCTGTCTGTCAATACAGGTAGGAACCATTCTTTGAGGGACAGGTGTTGCTAGACGTGGAAGTACACATAGTTCTTTGACTGCAACACCGGGTCACATCAAGTCAGGTGTACGCTGCTCAATGTAATCGTGAAGATTTGTACCTTTGAATTGTTTATGGAGACAGATTCATGAATGTATTGTGCATCAAAGAAGAAGAAGAAGAAGAAGAAGAAGTGGACTCTTTGTTTTCACCTGATGAGTAGCGGTCAGTTTGGTCAGGCAAGTGTGTCATTTAGTAAGTAGCCTGTCTATGCAGCCCCTCAGCGCCTTTAAGTTTAGGCTTAGCCACTAGATAGTTCCCACATGAAACTGCTCACAACAAGGTCTGTGGATTATCTTGAGTAACAGGGTCATGATTTCTGGAAAAAGACATTTCTGTTGAGTTTTTTAAATGTATGTTTCTGGCGTTTTGAGCACCACAAGCTGAGTGCCATTTAGTTCAACTATATTTGAGAGAAGGCAGACGTCTCTACAGCTGATATCTCCAATACTATGCAACTCACACCAAAACAATCTAGCCTGATAAATAACACTATGGCTAAGAGGACAAATATGAGGTTTTGATTTTGGGGTGAACTGCCCCTTTAAACTTTCAAAATTCAAGAGATGCCAAATCCATCCACACAACAGTCTGCTTTTTCTGTCCTTATCTGTAGCATATTTCACAAGTCTCATATTTCAGAATAAAGGCAGCTATTGTGCTGCACTGATTACAGCTACACAGGCGCGTGTTTGCTGTGAATAAACCAGAGCGCTTACCTGAATGTGGCATGTTTGACCAGCCGCTCCGGTGTTATCAGTGGCAGGGGTTTGAGCAGAAATGTGCAGGCTGCAGTGATCAGTGTGGATGCTGCAGAGCGCTGCGCTGCACACGAGGATGCGCACCGTGCACCGTTCGCAGGCGACCAATATTCACTCAACTTTCCTCAGATGTTCGCTGCAAAATCCTCCAAACTCCTTAACAAAAAAAGATCTCATCAAAAATAAAACAGCTCGGCTTTGAGATAAACGCGTCCGCGACGTCGCCACCGTTTGACAGCGCTTCTTCCTCACCGCTTCAGGAGGCGTCAGCCCAATGCAGAATAATGTGATTATTGGGAGTCCTGGCTGCAGACCGGACGAAACTCTAATCCAGATTAGACTCGAGAGGCCAACAGTTGACGGAGCGACTCCTCCTCTCTGCTGCTGCGCTCAGCGTCAAAACACAGACTGAGCTCAACTCTCCCCCCTCTGACACCGCAGTCCTGTACGCAGACTTATGTAATTGCACGACCTGGAAAAATGCAAAGTTACTGCTCAGAAGCCTCTTATTCAAAAGAGAGAAGCCTTCTTTTGATCATTGGTTACAAGATATGGAGAGATATGTATGTTTAATTTGTAAAAGACTGAGAGGAATACATGCAGAGCAGGAGAGGAAAGAGGGGAAACAGCTGGCTTTGCTTTTTAGGATGTGTATGGATCATTGTTGCCCCCTGCTCGTCCCAATCAGGACCAGCAGAGCTGCAGGGAAGCAGTCGTGACACACTCAGGGACGAAATAACCCGACCTTGTACGACCTGACATATAACTGCTGCCTGCACAACATTTTATAGACATGTTATACACATGGACTCCCCAGTAGCACAATAAAATTTTTGCAGCAGTACTTTAAGAGTTCATGCTGAGAGACAGACACTGATGCTGCTGGGTGACAGCTGCAAAGGGATCTTTGGAGTAAATGATACAAAATGTCGTGTTACAATAACCCAAAATACTTTCTCATGAAAGAAAGCGATGTGTCTGCTGCCATCTGCTGGTCAAACTGCAGAAGGAGATGTCAAAGAGCAGCAGGGTGATGCAGTCACCTGCCCTTCATCTGGAGGAGACTGCAAAAAGACTTTTGACTGTCCCATTATTAGGACACAAAGTGCTTGATGATAAAATATATAATAGATGAAATAACTCCTAATGACTGACTGTCTCTGTGAATCATAAAATTCTGCGTTTAGAAGCTAAACTAATCATTATGTTAATCTTGGCAAATAGGTTGAAAATGCTGCAAATATTTATCATATCTCAGACATTAACAACATTTATGGAAAGCAAACTGGTTGTATCATGCTACACGCAAACTACGACTTTAGCAATTGCAATTAATTCCCCTCAGTCAGTATTTCAGTCAGGAACACTTTAGTCAAAGAAAACTTTATTTCCATTTGCAGTGTTATATTTGGCGGTATGGCTCTGTTCTGGGGCCTCTCTGCTTTTCCTCGGCCTACACAGAAGCCCTAATGCAGGGTGCGTGGAAGAGCAGAGAGGTGTGTGCAGTATTATATTTGGCAATATGGCTCTGTTCTGGGGCCCCTCTGCTTTTCCTAGGCCTATGCAGAAACACTAATGCGGGGTGCATGGAAGGGCAGAGAGGTGTGTGCAGTATTATATTTGGCAGTATGGCTCTGTTCTGGGGCCTCTCTGCTTTTCCTAGGCCTATGCAGAAACCCTAATGCAGGGTGCGTGGAAGGGCAGAGAGGTATGTGCAGTATTAAATTTGGCAATATGGCTCTGTTCTGGGGCCCCTCTGCTTTTCCTAGGCCTATGCAGAAACACTAATGCAGGGTGCATGGAAGGGCAGAGAGGTGTGTGCAGTATTATATTTGGCAGTATGGCTCTGTTCTGGGGCCTCTCTGCTTTTCCTAGGCCTGTGCAGAAACCCTAATGCAGGGTGCGTGGAAGGGCAGAGAGGTGTGTGCAGTATTATACTTGGTGTTTTTTTTCCTTACAGAAAATAAATGTGTTATGTTACGTTGTGGAAGGTTTTCCATGCAAGATTATCCGAACAATTTCATTACACACAACAAAATACCATGACTTCTCCAAAACTTTAAATGACTTATACTAATTCCAAGACTTTTCCAGGCCTGGAGAATATGGTTGTGAAATTCCATGGCCTTTCCAGGTTTTCCATGACTGTGGGAACCATGTTTTAGTGGATGTGCTCTGTGTAGGGCTCATTTATTAGGATATAAGTTATCCAACATTATTAGTTATGCATCAGCATTTATTAATTTTGGTTATTCTCAGACAAGGACATTGAAACTTAGTGATAGTTTTGTGACTCCAACTTGCTCTCAACTAACACCAGATACAGACACATCAATCTCGACTGATATATTGATACAGATTGATGTATCACTTCACCCCTATTATACACAAAGAAAGATAATTATGAATTTCATATTGTATTTCTGTCAAGTTTAGATTTTAAAAATCTAAAAATTAGCATTTGGTGTAAAACAACAACAACAAAAATAGGTTCTTCAGGATATTAAACTTTATTGTCCTCCATGTGGAAATTTGGTTTCACCATAAGAAGACATTACACAGAACAACATAAAAAATGATGGTCAAGGTGAAACTGGTTTTACCTGATGGGATCAGTTAACCATCTTGATAAGTGCAAACATATTTTAGCAGTCTAAATCATATCAACAGAAACCTAAAGGGATTTACGAGCATATTTTCTGTTAACAAGTATAGGACTTCTTCCAATTATTTTTTTTTTAGATAAATCTAACTTACCAGTAAATATGATCTGAGCTCTGAGTTGGTCTGCCTAGTTAATGTGACTGTCACTCAGCAGCTTCTTTTTCATGAGTTTGCAGGTGCACCTTAAGATTTGGTGCAAACCTGTATCTCATACCACAAACATGGCAGCCATATGGCCTCTCTCCTGTATGCGTGGTCCTGTGTCTGGTCATCTGTCCACTTTGGCGAAAACATTTACCGCAAATATCACACGGGTACGGTTTTTCTCCTGAGTGGTATCTCATGTGCGTTTTGAGATGACTGCTAGTGTTAAAAAGTTTGCCACACAGGCCACATTGATATGGTTTCTCCCCTGAATGACTTCTTTTGTGAATGGTAAGGTTCTGGCTCTGACTGAATGCTTTCCCGCAAATATCACAGTGATACGGTTTTTCCCCAGAGTGAGTCCTCACGTGCACAATCAGGTGCTCTCTTCTGTAAAATGTCTTGCCACATTCTTGGCACACAAACTCTTTTATTCCTGTGTGTATTCTTTCATGCAGCCGGAGACAACGGACATTGGCAAAAGTCTTCCCACAAGCGTCACAAAAATATGTTTTGTTGTGACAGCCTTTCACATGAGTTATCAGCTCCTGTGTTGACTGGCATGTTTTCCCACAAACAGTGCAATCAAAATTGTTCTCATGTGATTTTATGTGCTTCATCAAAGAGCCAATATACTGGAATCCCTTGCCACAAAAATGGCAAAAACTGCGCTCCTTTTCACCTTTAGCAGAACTTTTGTCAGGAGGCAACGCCGCTGGGTCCTTCTCATTAACACTGACACTTTGTCCTTGCAATATCCTTCCTTTCCTTTTCATTATTTTGGTCTGTTCTCCTGTGCTCTTCACCACCTCCTCATCACTGTCATTGTTCCCACTTTGTACTGCAGAGCAGTCTGAAGAAAGGGGCAGCATTTCATATGATACTTGTGTCTCCGGCTCATCTTGCTCGCTTTTCACAAAAACCATCTCCTGTGTTTGACTGTCATCCCCAAGTTCCTCCTGCTCTTCTTTTATCTGCGACATCTTAAAGTCTGTCTGAACCAAGCAGTAGTTCCAGTTATTATTGTCCAGATCTGTGCTGGTTTGAGAGGGTCCCGGGGCCTCAGGGCTCAGCCTGAAGATAGACTCTTCTGGGGTTGAGGGTCCTGGGTTCTCACACTCATCTCCATGGTCCACTGTGCTGCTGGTCAGTGAAGGCTCTGCAGCTGCAAAAGAGAGACAGGAGCAAAAGTTACCCACCAGCCTGCAATGTTTCCATTTCTAGAGTCATTTTCTAACCATACACTCAATGTGAAAAACTACAATATTCTCCCTCTACTTTGAAGACGTACGAGCGATTGTGCGCATGCGCGGAAAAGCAGTCAGCAACATCCTTTGCTATATAGCTACTTTTTCTACCACTACACTACTAGCTAAATACAGGAATAAGTCTGGTAATGCGGGACTAAAACGCTACCAAACATCACATTAAACCGGAGCACAAACCTGCTTTCTTTCGCTGGAGGTCTAGCAGGCGTCGCAGACTTCCAGCCTCCTCTTTAGGTCGACTAACTTCGGCTTCGTACAAAGCTAACGTTATAGTTTTCTCCACCTCTCCGAGGATCTCCTCTGCCGCTGTGTACAGCCGTTGGTGAACAAACGACCTCAGCTGAAACATTTTGGTGTCCATGTCTCCGGTGAGGGGTACGGAACAAAGACATCGACGATAATAACTGGACAGCTGGAAGATAAACTCAGCTAGCGTAGCATGGACCTACAGCTTGTGATGCGCTAGCTAGCAGCCAGAATACAACTTCCGGTTTGACTTCGTTCAAAATAAAAGCTTAAATTCCAAATAGAGATTTAAAAAAAAATACGTTATGGACAGCAGCAGGTCACTGGAGGGTGTATATGACAAACAAAATAGAAAAAACATAAACGGAACTAAAAACTAGAACATGTATAATTCTACACACTGTATAAACTCACCGGCCACTTTATTAGGTACACCTGCTGAAGCTCAAACTGAGCATCAGGATGGGGAAGAAAGGTGATTTAAGTGACTTTGAACGTGGCATGGTTGTTGGTGCCAGAGTGGCTGGTCTGAGTGTTTCAGAAACTGCTGATCTACTGGGATTTTCACACACAACCATCTCTAGGGTTTACAGAGGATGATCTGAAAAGTGAACGGCAGTTCTCTGGACAAAAATGCCTTGTTGGTGCCAGGTTCAAGATGGTTCAAGATGATAGAAAGGCAATAGTAACTCAAATCACCACTTGTTGCAACCAAGGTCTGCAGAAGACCATCTCTGAACCAACAACACGTCCAACCTTGAAGCAGATGGGCTACAGCAGCAGAAGACCACACCAGGTGCCACTCCTGTCAGCTAACAACAGGAAACTGAGGCTACAGTTCACACAGGCTCACCAAAACTGGACAATAGAAGATTGGAAACACGTTGCCTGGTCTGATGAGTCTGGATTTCTGCTGCCACATTCAGATGGTAGGGTCAGAATTTGGTGTAAACAACATGAAAGCATGGATCCATCCTGCCTTGTATCAACGGTTCAGGCTGGTGGTGGTGGTGCAATGGTGTGGGGGATATTTTCTTGGCACACTTTGGGCCTCTTAGTACCAACTGAGCATGGTTTAAACACCACAGCCTATCTGAGTATTGTTGCTGACCATGTCTATCCCTTTATGACCACAGTGTACCCATCTTCTGATGGCTACTTCCAGCAGGGTAACGCACCATGTCACAAAGCTCAAATCATCTCAAAGCGGTTGTGAATAGTTTCTGAAACCACTGTAATAGTATATAACTCATGTACAGTTCTAAACTGTACATGAACACTGTTAATTTCAAACAGTTAAAGCTCCATGTGAGGGACCAAGCTAGAAAACATGAGACACAGGTGGGTTTTAAAAAAAATGGGGGTTTATTTAACCAAACATGACACAGAATTAAACCCAGTTAACATAGTTCTGGGTCCATGAATAAGTTCATGTGAACAGAACTTAACTCAGGAAGTGAGACAGTAACATAAACAGACTTAACAAAGACAAAACTTGACCTACAAACTGAAGACAGGTAGCAAAGACAACCACTAAAAACTTAACTACATATGAAACTAAACAGTTAACAATTAATACTTACATATTTGTTTCAGTCATTAACCGAAACAAAAAGCACAATAATTTGAAAACAGTTTTCACTTAGCAGCTGCCTTTTCATTAGTTTTCAGGTGGACCTCCAGACCAGCCATATGGCTTCCCTTTTGTATGTGTGGTCCTATGTATAGACATCACTGTCCTATGGCTAAACTGTTTACCGCAAACATCACATGGATATGGTTTTTCTCCTGTGTGGAATCTCATGTGTACCTTGAGGTGACTGCGAGTAATAAATTGTTTGCCACAAAGGTCACAACCATACGGTTTCTCCCCTGAATGAATTCTTTTATGAATTGTTAGGCTCTGGCTCTGACTAAACGCTTTCCCACATGTATCACATTTATATGGTTTCTCCCCAGAGTGAGTCCTCACGTGCACAATCAGGTGCCCTTTTTGGGAAAATGTCTTGCCACATTCTTCACATGCAAACTCTTTTATGCCTTTGTGCGTTTTGTCGTGCACCCTGAGACAGTGGACATTGGCAAAAGTCTTGCCGCAAATGTCACAAAAACTTGTTTTGCTGTGACGACTTCTCACGTGAGCTATCAGCTGCTTTGTCGAGTGGTATGTTTTCCCACAGACGGTGCAATTGATTTTCCTCTCATGTGTGTTCATGTGCTTCATCAAAGAGCCGATGTACTGGAATCCCTTGCCACAAATATGGCAATAACTGCGTTGCTTTTCACTTTTGGCAGAGCTTTTGTCACAAGGCAGTGACGCTGGGTCCGTCTTGTTAACGCTGACACCCCGTCCTTGCAATATCCTTCCTTTCCTTTTCACTGTTTTGGTTTGTTCTCTTTTGCTCTTCATCAGCTCCTCATCGCTGTCATTGTTCTCACTCCGAACTGCAGAGCAGTCTGAAGAAAGTGGCTGCAGTTCATATGAAACTGGGATCTCTGGCTGAACTTGCTCGCTTTTCACAATTTCAGGAGAAGGAAAAAACATCTTTTGAGTTCGACTGTAATTCCCAAGTTCCTCCTGCTCTCCTTTTATCTCCGACATCAGGTAGGTATTATTGTCCAGATCTGCGCTGGGTCTCGAGACCTCAGTACTCAGACAGAAGTTTAGTTCTTCTTGTGCTGCAGAAGGGGCATCACATTTGTCGCTACGTTCCACTGTGCTGCCAGTCAGTGAGGGCTCTGCAGCTGCAAAACAGAGAAGAGCAACAGCATGTAATGTTCTCAACTCAAGGAAGTCATTTTAGGAATAGAGGTTTACCACATCTGGAACAGTGTATTAAAGAATCTTTGGTATGATCTAGTCCAGACTTGACAAGTCTAGGTATAGCAGGTTTTTAAAAAAATATCTGGACCTGGATCAGTGTGGTCTTGCTGTTGCGCTGCACTGATTAATTGATAAGTTGTCAACTATTATATCAACTGCCAAATAATGTGAGTAGTTTTTTAAGAAACAAAAAAGGCAAATTTCTGATTCCAGCTTCTTAAATGTGAATATATTATGTAGGGTTCTCATGGTCATGGAAAACATTTTTTCAGATCTCATGGAATCAATAAAAATCATTGAAAGTTTTGGAAAAGTTTTGCAATTTTGTTTTGTGTGACAGAACTGTTACAGTAATCTCCCACGGATGAACCTGCGTGTACTGTAACACAACAGTACAATCATTGTCTGTACCTGACGACATCACATAGCTCCGTGTTGACGAGCAACACCTATTTGTTTGCCATTGCGTATGTTTCTTCATTTTCTTTGTCTCTTCCTTAATGTATGCCTGCTAGCTGAAATTATGCTTAAATATAATTTGAGACTGATAACATCGGGCAAGGAAAAAAAACTACCATGGGTCCTTGAATAGTCATGGACAGGTTTTCATATTTTGGTAGCGCTGAGTAGCTCAACTGGTAGAACAGGAGCCCAATATGCATAGGCTGTGTTCTTGCCACAGTGACTGCAAGTTCAATTTCAATATAAGGCTCCCTGCTGCATGGCATTAGGGGTGGACAGATAATCAGCCTGGCCAATTATTATGATTTTTTAGGGTTACTGGTATCTGTGATTTATTTATTTTTTTTACCACTCTAGGCTCTTAAAAGCAAACTCAAGACCTACTTTTTTAGCCTGGCTTTTAATTGAGCTTTATTTTATTTTATTTTATTTACTTTTTCATTTCATTTTTTAAATATTGTATTTATGATTATTGTGTATTTATTTTTATTAATCCTTTTTTTCTAGCTGGCATATTCTTCAACTTCGTTACTTATTTATTTATTTTTAACTGATTTATTTTCCTATTTATTGAAAGATCTAAAATGTAGTTCTTTATTCTGAGTTTTTATCCTGCCTCTGGCGTTTCTTTGTCAGTGTTTATTTTTTAAAAAAATTCTGTGTCAACTATGATTTTTACAGCAGACATATACCGGTTGTAAATAGCGGCTATCGGTATCTCTGTTTCATAATAATCGGTATCGGCATCTGCTCTGGAAAAAACATATCGGTCGATCCCTACATGGCATGCCTTCCCACTTCCCCTTTCACTCTTTACACTGTCCTAACAAATAAAGGCTAAAAAGCCCAAAAAATAATCTTTAAAAAATGTGATATTGTGTCAGTAAAAACATGCGGGAACCCTGTTAATTGTTTCTTTACTCCTCTGTGACAGTAAACTGAATACCATTGGGTTGTGGACAAAACAAGACACCTGAGGACATCATCCTCGGCTTTGGGAAAAAATGAAAATTTTTCACCATTATCTGACATTTCATGAACCAAACAACCAATTGATTAATGAGAAAACAATCAACCCATCAATCATCAATAAACGCAATCCTATCTAGTTTTGAAAACCACACTGAAACACCCCTTTTTCCACTGTCTGAAATAGAACAAAGGTTTCACAGCCTGTAGCATTAAGGCTTTACCTAAATCTCAAACATGCTTTCACAACAGTGAGAGATGCAAAGGATGGAGGACCATTCGTCAACACTGTTTCCCGACAGGAGACAAAGGTGGGAGGGGCGGATTGATTCCCAGGTCTGTACCCAGGCAGCAAACTTCACCATCAGCTATGGACCAAATTCCTACTATTACTATTACACAACTAGATAAACATACAGATTGATATGGTACCGTGAGATCAAAACGCATCTATACGACATTTAACCTGAGGCCCACACCTGCTTTCTTTCGCCGGATGTCACGCTGGTGTCGCAGACATCCAGCCTCCTCTTCAGACCGACTAACTTCAGGTTGGCACAAAGCTAACGTTATAGTTTTCTCCACCTCTCCGAGGATCTCCTCCGCCGCCGAGTACAGCCGCTGATGAATAAACAACCTCAGCTTTATCATTTTGGTGTCCATTTGGTGTGATTAATTCACAGTCAAAGCCATCAGACCACTTCCGCTAGCAGCTGCATTGTGACTTCCGGTTTGAATCTTTCAGAGTAAAAGCCGACCGCATCAATCACAACAACCCAAAGGCACTGAAGGATGTATATAGGAAATAAAATAGCAAAGACACCATCGAAATTCACCCTAAATAATCAGAAACTTAAGTCTACAAAAAGTAGGACTATAGTATAGTTATAAAAACTGTATATTAACAACAATATAGTAATTTGCTTACAATTGGTAGCACAAGTTTAACATTTTTTAAATTATAACTCTGGATCTGAATGTGCAAGAGAACACTAATCACTATTGGATGAGCAGAGCTCTATTTCAGAAAGCGGGATTAGTGACAGCTCTGAGTATATTAAGCCTGAGATGAGGGAAACGCTGAGTTTTCAGTTTCACGAAGCCACTTCAGTATAACCCTGAGTCAGTTACTATGGCAACATACTCCAGGTTTGCGTCATCAAAGCCTGAGGCTGATCCCCTGCTGAGTGTATAGCAGGAAGGGGAGACACGGCGTGTGCTTTTGTGAATAAATGCGTGGATGTTGAGGCACAAATTATTCAGAGGCTGTTGTGTGAGGAGATGGTGATCAGACCCAGTTTGGATGTCTTATCGTTCCCAGAAGAGTGTCTATATGAAGGATACCGTTTAATTTATCTTAACAATCTTCTCCTCCCAGATAATATATCAAATAATACACATCATGGATTTGCATTATCATGCAAGCAAATTTTATGCATTGCCCTTCGATTCTTTGGCAGCAGCAGTTTTCTTTATAACATCAGAGACACTGAACACATCAACGAGGCAACGATTTGTCGGGCCGTAAGAAAAGTGACTCTGGCTCTGAAAAGACTTTTGCCTGTTTTTGTGGTTTTCCCTGGGCATAAATCAGAACAGATTATCAAAGAGGAATTCCACAGAATTGCAGGTTTGTCAGTGTTAATAAGAAATTAGTCCCAAGAAATTAATCTACATGGACACATGATGCAATGATTTATGAATACTTTTCATATATTTAAAGATTAAAAAACTTAGTTATGGGACTCACATCCCCATTGTAGCTCCACCTGAGAATAAAGACGACAGCAATTCAGCAATTCAATTAACCTCAGCCTAATATTGCAAGAATGAATCAAGGATAAGCAAAATTTCTTACCAGTCTGTGCAGTATTTTTGTGTTTGATTTTGAGTTGCTGCCCAGTGTGTTTGGGCTCAATCAGATTACATCTGAATAAGAAGATGTTGCAAATTATATTCAAATACATGAACACTGTTAACACACATTAATGCATCCCATTACATAATGTCACTGCACATCATACATAATGTCACTTTACATCACCTATTAACAAGCTCTGCAGTCTTTTCCCATCCCACCTCAAGCTGTTTGGCTGCAGCTGCCACATTAGATTTTTTTTTTCTTTTAAAGACATGTTCTAAGTCCACATACGCAGTCATTAAAAGCTCCAGTTCAGTTAGGATAAAATATATGGCTCTGCATTTAACTCTGCTTCCTGCCATTGAAAATCAAGTCATCTGCACTCCACTGACGATGGCTTTTGGTGCTCACCATGACGGCGCTTCCCTCAGGCTGAACATACTCAGGGTTGATTGAGCCAATTCTGATCCGCTGCTCTGGAACCCAGCTCAGGCTCAGTCAACACAGAGATCACGATTAGGCACAGAGTTTGCTAAACCTGCTTTCTGAAATAGGGCCCAGAAGACATCGTATCTTAACTGAAACAAACAAACAAAAAACAAGACTCAACCTCCGTAGCCGAAAATGAAGCCAACACCAAGAGCCAAAAACTGCAGTTCTGTGAATGGCCACTTGAGACTGGCTCAAGAAGTGAGTAAATCCCTAGAGACACTCATGTTGCCAACCCAACTTTACGGCAGAAATAAACGTCAGCCTGGTACAAAAAATGGTTTTAATATGTATGTTCATTTTGTATGTAATTCACTCATTTACTTTTTCTCAAAGTTTAAAGATTCACCCCTCGCTCCTTCACAGCTCCAGCCTCTCGTCCAAATATGATCACTACTGGCTCCATAAAACCAAGATGGTGACAGCTGAAATGCTGAACTTGTGGCTTCAGAACAGGAGTCCACAATCCAATGAATGATGTCATGGTAGCTATATCCATTTTTTTAGACAGTTTATGGTCAAAACATTTCCACTGGCCTGCACTTTATCCATTCTTTAGTCTGTCTTTAAATTAATAGGCTACTTTAAATGAATACTGTAAAGTTAAATGTCTTTGCATTTAATCAACTAAAATACAACTCATACTTCTATATCCAATGTGTGTGTGGTCACAGACAGCATGTACGATTTGAAAGGCAGTTCAACAAGACGACTGAATTTCAAACAGCTAAAAGTCCATGTTAGGGACGGAGCTGGCAGTCATGAGGAGTCACTGATGGGTTTTTAAAAAAGGATTTATTTAACCAAAAATAGAACACAAAGTACAAAATTAGCAACAAGGTTCTGGGCCAATAGAAGAGGACAACTGATAGGAACTCAGGCCACTGACAGCCTTTGTGTTTAACTTTGAGGTGTATCTTTCACAGTGGTCCTTTGTCTAGTCATCTGTGGCCTTTGGCTAAAACATTTACCACCAGTATCACATGGCTACGTTTCTTCTTCTTAATGGTGTTTCTTGTGTGCTGCGAGTTGGCCTCTACTATAAAACCTTTTGCCACACAGGTCACAAGGATACGGTCTCTCACCTGAATGACTTCTTTTATGAATCTTAAGGTTCTGGCTCTGGCTGAATGCTATTCCACATATATCACATTCATATGGTTTCTCCCCAGTATGGGTCCTCTCATGCACAGTCAGGTGCCCTCTGCAGTGAAATGTCTTGCCACATTCTTGACACTTGTTTGAGTGCATTCTTTCATGCAACCCGCAAGAACGGCGACTGTCAAAACACTTGCCACAGACGTGACAGATGTGTATATTTTTGTGTTCACTTTTCACATGATTAATGAGTTCCAGTGCAGACTGACATTTTTCCCCACAAGCAGTGCAATCATTTTCCTGCTGGTGTGTTCTTATGTGCTTCATCAAAGGGCCGATGTACTGGAATCCCTTGCCACAAAAATGGCAAGACCTAACACTTTTAGCAGAACTTTTGTCATGCCGTGACGCTGCTTGGTCCATCTCATTCTTGCTGACACTTTGCCCTTTCTGTTTTATTGTCTGATCTCCTTTGCTGTTAAGCAACTGCGCATCACTGTCATTGTTCTTGCTCTCAGCTGCAGAGCAGTCTGAACTAAGTGGCTGCAATTCACATGCTCCTGTCTCTGGCTGATCTTGCTCACATTCCACAGTGTTAGGAGGAGGAAAAACCATCTCCTGAGTTTGACCGTCATCCCAAAGTTCCTCCTGCCCTCCTTTTATGTCAGTCATCTTAAAGTCCGTCTGAACCCAAAAGTAGTTCAGGTTACTACTGTCCAGATCTGCGCCTGTTTGAGAGGATTCCAGGACCTCAGCACTCAGACTGATGTCAGGCTCCTCTGGTGGTGAGGGTCCTAGATTCTCCACATCTGCGCCTGTTTGAGAGGATTCCAGGACCTCAGCACTCAGACTGATGTCAGGCTCCTCTGGTGGTGAGGGTCCTAGATTCTCCACATCTGCGCTGGTTTGAGAGGATTCCAGGACCTCGGCACTCAGACTGATGTCAGGCTCCTCTGTTGGTGAGGGTCCTGGGTTCTCCTGCAGCTGTGGGACATCACATTCATCTCCATGTTCCACTGTGCTGCTGGTCAGTGACAGCTCTTCAGCTGCAAAGAGACAGAAGCCAAAGTTACCCACCGGCCTGCAGTGCTTCCATTTCAAGAGTCATTTTTCTAAACTATACACTCAATATGAAAAACTACAATTTGCATGGACTGTTTGATGAAAAGTGTTGCCCACACTACCCTGAACATGTGCAATATTCAAATATTTCATCTGCTGCTGCTGCAGCAGAGTTTGTTCAGTACCTGGGCTCTATATGAAATCACATACTAACATACTGTGCTAGCCTGGTTCCAGACCATAGACCCCGCCCACTCAACTGAGTAGGCTTGCATCTCTGGTCTGGCATACTGCAATGAATTTGTGATTTATCTCGTCCAAACGATGGACGGACCAATGAACGCCGGGGGTGGGGGCGGGCCTAGCGATTAGCCAATCAGCGCCACGCTGATGTCAAGCTGTACGCCGGTGGGTAACTGGTGAGGATAGCAACAATGGCGACCGCTACAGATCCTACAGACCACATTAACGATGCTATCGAGGTATTTCGCCACTACTCGCGTTAATGGAGGACCAAATTAAGGAAGCTGCTAAACTGGATTAACGGCGATGCAGCTGGGCGTGCACGACGACGGAGACATTCTAAACGGGCAATGCTCGCTTGTTTTCGGCACCCCCGAGGCATGGATACTAATGACGTCAGATTCTGGGTGAGTCGTTGATCTCTACTGATTGGTTAGGGAAAAATTAAATTCCCTCCCCCTTGTAAATCGCCTTCAATGGAGGCAATGTCAGACTGAAGGTTCTGGGAGCTTCAGTCTGACGCTCAGGCTAATACTGCGCATTTCATGCTCAATAACTACCGCATAATACTTACTTTATTACTGACAGTATAGATCCTGACGGTAGAGCTACTGTTGAATAAAAAGTGTTTTTATTTTATTTTGGGGGAGACTTTAAGTTCTGGTCGCATATGCAGAAATTCTTGCTAGTCAAGTATACGTCCAGGCATTTCTCATATACACAAAAACGCACTATATACATCCTTTTACATCAAACTTTCTTTTTGCTATCACTGTGTACTGCAGCTGCCCTTACAAAGTACGTACTGCTGCATGGAGTATGCATTCGTTTGGAACATGCTACTTTGTCCTAACACTGTGCTTTCAACTTTGACCCTCTTGTTTAATGTTATTGCTTCATGTTACCTTGGAGATGCAAAGCAAAATTCGACTTTATGATTATTTTGTTTACTTTAACAATTACTATTCCTATTGTCACTATTTATTTGAGTGGTCACTAGTCACATGAATGCGGCGTCATCCATCATTGCAGCTTCTATCAGCTGTCAATGAGCGGTCATCTGTTTGCGGCTCAGTCAATGCAAGAAATCTAACGCTGTGCAGAGGACTGTGGATCAGAACAGCCAGAAAAGCATGCCGGCTTGCATACTGCAAAATGCGACGGGCTGCAGTCGGACATCCTGGTATTTTTGGCACAATACATTTGACATACTCTGAATTGGGGCATACCAAATCTTTTTCTGGCATACTAAATAATATAATGGTAGTATGGATATTGAAACACACTGTTAGTAGGGCTATGTTAGCATGTTAGCATGTGATTTAGAACAGAGGGTGAGGGGTACGATGGTATCTAAATGTTAAAGAAGCCAACCAGTCCAACCACATATCTAATGCCACCCTGCTGACTACCATCTAGTCTTTGATCATTTTGATAAACCAGACCGAAAAATGTAGTTCAATGGCATTCAATGTGGAGATGACAGACTGCAAAAATTGTTGACACTGACAAAGGAGGATGAGGAACTGAAGGAAAGAACCAGTTGGCTCGAGAAAAGCAAAATTTGCAAATCAATGCATTCAGAGAGTGGAAATGAGAAAACATAGAAGACCACAACTGACTGAATTGTACCCCATCTGTTTTCCAAAATGCAAAAAGATGTCGACACTGTTCACAGACTTGCCTTTGTGCGTCTTTTCATGGATCCGGAGAAACCCCAATTTGGCACAAATCTTGCCACAAAACCTACAAACACATGTTTGGTTGTGCCAGCTTTTCAAATGAGCTACCAGCTGCTTTGCAGACTGGCATTTCATCCTACAAATGGTGCAGTCAAATTTGGCTTCATGGCTTTTTATGTGCTCATCAAAAAGCCAATATAATAAAAACTCTTGCCACAGAGATGGCAAAAAGTCTGTCGCTTTTCACTTTCAGCAGAATGTGTGTTACGAGGCAGTGCTGCTTTTTTCCTCTTTCTGACTCTGCCACTTTGTCCTTGATATTTCTTTCTTTTCCTTTTCATTGTTCTGGTCTGTTGTCCTTTGCTCTTCACCAAATCCTCATCAGGGTCATTGTCCTCACTCTGAGCTGGAGAGATGTCTGAGGAGAATGGCTGCAGCTCATTTGATACTTGTATCTCTGGCTGAACTTGCTCGCTTTTCACAATTTCAGGGGAAGGAAAAACCATCTCCTGTGTTTGACTGTCAACTTCAAGTTGCTCCTGCTCTTCTTTTATCTCACACATCCTAAAGTCTGTCTGAAACAAACAGTAGCTCAAGTTAGTATTGTCCACATCTGCGCTGGTTTTAGGGGATCCTGTGACATCAGCACGAAGACTCAAGTTAGACTCTTCTGATGCTGAGGGTCCTTGGTTCTCCTGTAGCTGTGGGGCATCACATTCATCTCCATGTTCCACTGTGCTGCTGGTCAGTGACAGCTCTGCAGCTGCAAAAGAAAGACAGGATCGAGAGTTACACAACAGCCTGAAAAGTTTCCTTTCCAAGTTCAAAAAGAAAAACACATATTAATTAAATTCATACTACTCTGAAGCTGCGCAATATTCAAATGTTTCTACTCAATCAGGATGTACTGCATACTGTGTACTAGATTAAAAATTAAAGATACTGTATGTGACTTTTTACGTGCATTAATAGCATTTTATTGCCAGTGGGTAAACAGACTGTAACTCTGGCTTAATTAAAAAAAAACAAAAAAAAAAAACTGAGACCTTTCTTCTGTATAAATAAATCAAGTTCCGCAAATACAGAAAAAGATTTTGAAAAAACAAAATCCAAGGCAACTCTTCTCTGGTGCAAAAGTTAAAAGGCCTTTATTAAATGGCTAGTTCATGATGAACATTAAAATCACCAACATGTTTCAGCCATGCTCACTGGCCTTCATCAAGGCATAAAGCTGCAGGGTTCACAGGTGGCCTAAATGAGGCCCTACTCAGACATGGGTGGAGCCAATCATGACAAGACACATTTCTATTACAAATGAGCCAGATTGGTCAAAAAACATGGCCGCCACGGACCAATGAATCTTCGCTGTGGGCGGAGCTTAGAATTGATTGGCCATAACTCCCACACCCTTTGACCTATCATCACCAAACTTGGTGGG
>NC_065523.1:25973834-25979217 GCF_006386435.1 Epinephelus moara | reverse complement strand
ATTATTATTATCATTATTATTATTATTATTATTTGTTTGATAGATAGATAGATAGATAGATAGATAGATAGATAGATAGATAGATAGACACACACCCTAACATTCAGTAAAGAGTTAACATGTCAGACCCTGTAATTCTACATTTAAGTAGGCTAATTTTAAGACTGTCAAACAGTTGAATGGAAGTAGAACAGCAGGTTAATGTAGGTCTATACCTCTAACTGTGGTAGCTATGTGATTAACAATTTGAAGAATCTAAACACACAGCAGATTTTAAAAAAGGAGTACTCAGGGAACACAAGATCAGATGGTCATTTTTAATTATAAACACAACACAGAACTCTAACATGGGCAAAAACAATAACAACAATACCCATCTGATCTTGTGTTGTAGAATGTAGAATTACAGGGTCTGACATGTTAACTCTTTACTGAATGTTAGGGTGTGTTACGGTAACTGTAATCTCCAGCGATCCTGACATGGGCCCAACAGGTAAAATTTCAATTTATGCTTTGATGTTCAAATGGAGTCTATGTGAAAGTATACCACAAATGTTATTAGCATGTAGGCTAGCTGAAAACCCGATTTCAAGAAATGTGTGACTTGGAAAGAGTATGTATTGCTTGGAGCTTTCAGGGACAGAGTGGGGAACGTCTTGCACTACGGCAGATGAGGGTCACGGTGGGTGGTGAGGGTCACGGTGGCTAGTTTGGGGCGGAACAGGTTAGAACCCGCAGATTGCCGCTCGCGGCTATATTTTATAATATTTTTTTTTACTACTCAGACACATAGGGGTTTAAATATTATCAGTTTAACCTGCCTTTTTATTGCAAATTTGATGTTCAACATAGAGGAGGGAAAAAGCTCTTTCTGACAGAGCCTTTGTTGTGGATAACTGAGGCGCAACATCCTTAGCTTTGTAGTTATTTGTTCCGCCACCACACTCTAGCTAAATACAGAGATTTGTCAGGCAATATTAAATCAAAACACCACTACACAGCACATTTAAACAAAGTCCCAAACCTGTTTTCTCTCGCTGGTGTCGCAGACTTCCAGCCTCCTCTTGGGACCGACTAACTTGAGGTTCCTTCAAAGCTAACGTTATAGCTTTCTCCACCTCTCCGAGGATCTCCTCTGCCGCTGAGTGCAGCCGCTGATGAATGAACAACCTTAGCTCAAACACTGTGGCGTCCATGTCTCCGAGGAGAGCTACGGCTAGTGATGTTACGCTCCAGCCAGTTTGCTCGACACAGTGTCGATCTATTGAAGCGCAAGTGTTCCGAGGCAGTGTTTCGATCCCTGCTTCGGCACGCCCACAATCACGTGACTACCGGGAGCGAGGCCTCGTTACAGGCAGTCCCAATGGTCTGGTCAGCCAGCAGATGTCACTCTTCTGACTGTATGAAATGCTTCGAAGCAGTGTGTCATTCTTGAAGCAGGTGTGTCAAAGTGGTTCAATGCTTCATGAAGCTTCGATTTCACCATCACTAGCTACGGCACAAAAATATTAACGATTAGCGGGTGGATAGTGGGAAGCTACATTCAGCTAGCCTAGCTCGACGGCGAAGCTGTAGCTTTTGATACGTTAGCCGGTGTAGCTTCCCGGCGCCGACACAAAGTGACTTCCTGTTTGAGTCGCTCAAAATAAAAGCGTCAATTTTAAATGGATATGGAGGATGTACTGTACGGCAACCGAGCCACATCAATCACAACATGGGCACTAAAGGATAAATATAAGACATAAAATAGCACAAATAAAGTTACACTAAACCCATAGACTGTAAAAATAAACTAAATAATTAGAAACTGGACTCAAACTAAAAGCTTTTTTAGTTGAAGCTTTGGATCTGGACATGCAGGGGAACACTATTATTGGATGAACAAAAGATACTGTGAATAAGCATATCTAAGCATAAAACACCTTCACTAGCCTGTGCTATATGCAAGGGATGCACGATATTGGATTTTTTGCCAATATCCAATATGCCGATATATAACAACTTTTTTGGTGGGTACCGATATTGATATATCCACTTTTCCCCCACCTAATTTTAGTGATCATTAAGTCTCTTCTGTAGTGGAATTAACTTCATATTATGCATGCATACTCTTATCGTGATGGCCCACCAGCAGATGGAGACATGAAATACTATGCCTTTCAAAGTATATAATATTCATTCATTGTGCAAAATAAGAAAAAGCATGTTGGCCCATTCATATAGTCCATTTTAAAGCCGATATTTGCTGATATCAATGATGTGCCAATATTATCAGCATGTTGGCTAACATGAATTCTAGGATGAAGACACAAATGTAAATAGAATAAATGGATTTAGGCAATGAATTGGCAACTTAATGATCACTATATTATTATATTTACTTCAAGTTAAATAGTTGTCTAAATGACTGCAATTATTTAATTCATAATAGCATTTTTAATAATGCAGAATTTATCACTTAATTTGATCAAACACTGTAAAACAAGACAGCTGTCTTAACAATACAATATAACATAATATAACGCTGTTGTTTCTGTTCCCATCACCCAACATTTACAACACGACAGCTACTTGGTTAATTTATCCTCTTGAGACCCCAGTTTTTGTTTGGTTTGCATTTTTAATTTCTTCAAGTTATTTTGGATGAAAAGGACCTGATAAGTATAAAAACTAAGCATTGTCTTTGAACAGTAAATAGTTGTTTGTTTGTTTTTTTTTTTAAAAAAAAGATGTCCTCATAGGGGGGTGATGGGTTTATTTTTAATAGTCATAAGTGTGTCATAAAGTATAACACTGTTCCTTTCAATGCCTGAACATGGCTGTGCAAAAAACTACTGAATTTTCCTTGCTCCAGTCTCCAAGCTAGGAATGTCCTTTTTGTCTGTAGGAACAGTCTGTCACATCTGAATGGCCTGTGTGAAAAGCTGCAATAATATGATAATAAAGTCCCAGTGACAAGTACTCTTAATTAACAGCGCCTTAGCTTGTGCCTTTTGTTATAACTGGTCAAATTCTTATGCCATATGAAACTATAAACAATATTAATCATAAATAAACAAGTTTCAAACATACAGTGTGATCAGGTTTTGTACCATGTCCACTTTTCGGTCAGGATTGACATGGCAGAGATGACTGTCAACGGATTAGGGTTTTGTGGTCTCACTCACAGCAACATAGTGATGCCACACCAGAAACTTTTCATGTCATTATCTCTAAACCAGTTGCAAAGAACCTTGGTATAATTTTCGACAGTAACTTATCCTTTGAACACCACATCAGAAAGACAATTCAAGTTTGCTTCTATCAGTTAAGAAATATTTCAAAGATCAGACACATGCTCAGTTACGACACAGAAAAAGTTATTCATGCTTTTATATCATCAAACCTGGACTATTGTAACTCGCTCTTTACCTGCTTAAATTCTCATTCATTTTCACAACTACAGCTTATTCAGAATTCAGCAGCTAGATTATTAACCAAATCAAGAAGGTCATGTCATATCACACTAATCTTAGCATCTTTGCACTGGCTACCCGTTAGTTTTAGAATTCAGTTCAAAATTCTATTAATCACCCATAAGGCAATTCATGGTCTGGCCCCAGAATATATAAAAGAACTTCTAACGTGGTACTCACCACCCAGACCTTTGAGATCAGAGGAGCAAAATGTATTAATGGTTCCTCACTCAAGATTAAAAACAAAGGGTGACCGTGCTTTCTCTGTGATGGCCCCTCGCTTATGGAACAGTCTTCCCTTCTGTATAAGATCAACAGATTCCATCACAACTTTCAAAAGCCTTCTCAAAACTCATTTCTACACTATGGCCTACAGTCAATCACATATTATGTTTTATGGTTTTTATTGTTTTATTGTCTTTTGTGTTTGCTTGTTTTTGTGTTGCTTGCTTGTTTGTTATATTTTGGAAAGTGCTTTGTGCATGGCTTGAAAAGTGCTTTATAAATAAAATTATTATTATTATTATTATTATACTGATCTTTTTTTAATTATTTATTTTTTCCTGGCTTGGCATCAATCGACTCCGTACTTAATACTTATGGCACAAAAAAGTCTCCATGTACGAGGACAACAGGTCTAAGTTAAAGCGCAATAATGTTTGTATATTTCTGTGTTGTTATAGTTAAAATACTACACATCCTGTGCTGCTATCAATCATGGACCTACATTATCTGTATGAGTGAAAAGTATTTCAATTAAGTGTATATGTTATCTTACCAGTTCATGATTATGTGGCACACAATTAATACTTTGAAGCTCTCTGCTTTTATTTTGAAGGCCGGATATAAACCGGATGCTGTATTGTTACCAGCGGAACGGTGCTGCTGGTCCAGAGAAGTTTTAACTGCGCTCTGAAGAATCCGGATAAACACGCTGCGTGGAGAATACAGGGATGTCGTATTGCAGTTTCTTCGGTGGAGAGGTCTATAAAGACCATTTCGAAACAGGTACCGTCATTACTGTAACTTTTTGTACTTCATTCAAAATGTCGGCTTAACTTATGCTGTGTTGTTAACGTGTAGTTAAAGATAACCAGCTAGCCACTAGTCATTGTGACCCAAAATAACTTAAAAACCGTTTGGCTCGGGCTAAATCATCCACTCCTGTCCATGCAGGCTGTAACTACCAATAAAAACGTCAAGGAGAGTTTGACCTAAGTTAGTTAACATAGTTGATATAATAATAAGTAAATATATTGGTGGCTTGTCAAGTTTTGTAACCCTGCTCAGGTTACACAATAACTGTTACAAAAATGGTTGTTGTTTCCAGTAAGTGAGAAGTTGGACTTCCTCTGAAAATACACCTTTAAACAACTATAAATGCAACACAATCAATAAAAAAATATTTCTACCGTCATAGATAAAAGGATACCAACAAATAACCATTAGGTGGTATAATAATAATAAATAATAATAATAATAATAATAATAATAATAATATTATTAATGACTTATTAAGGACACAGTGATATTGCATTTTGGTATCTATGTACCAAAATGCAATATAAGAAACATAATATATATTAAAAAAAAAGCCAGGAAATATCCAACACTACATTATACAAGTTCATATAAAAAAGATAAAATTGAATTAACCGCACCCACAAACAAGCTGGAGAGCCAGTGGCCCCACAGCCTTGATGAAAGCTTGACTGAGCTCAGCTAAACAGAGAAGCTGCACATATATCGATATACAGTGGTGTGAAAAAGTGTTTGCCCCCTTCCTGATTTCTTACTTTTTTGCATGTTTTCCACACTTAAATGTTTCACATCAAACAAATTTAAACATTAGTCAAAGATAACACAAGTAAACACAAAATGCAGTTTTTAAATGAAGGGTTTTATTAATGAGGAAGAAAAAAATCCAA
>NC_065523.1:25949290-25972896 GCF_006386435.1 Epinephelus moara | reverse complement strand
GGGGGCAAACACTTTTTCACACAGGGCCATGTAGCTCTGGATTTTTTTCTTCCTCATTAATAAAACCCTTCATTTAAAAACTGCATTTTGTGTTTACTTGTGTTATCTTTGACTAATGTTTAAATTTGTTTGATGATCTGAAACATTTAAGTGTGGAAAACATGCAAAAAAGTAAGAAATCAGGAAGGGGGCAAACACTTTTTCACACCACTGTAGATGAGATTTGATATTAAAGTAGGGCAGGTAGGAACACCGACATTTACAAACTTTTCATAAGTTTAAGAAGCAGTCCCATTCCATCATTTTAGGCCATATTAAGACTTTGCATGTTGCTCTTCCTGTAGAAGAGCCACATGTGGGCAGTATACAGCAGGGTACAAAATGCTCTAAACAGAGCTGTTCTCACATCCACTGAGCACATGCTGAATTTGCGAGTAAGCATATTAGCTTGCATGTACAATTAACAACACTGTCTGTGGATATCTGTATCACCAAATAAATCATTGACAGTATAGTGGCCGAGATATTTCATCTCATTACACACTGTAAGAGCAATATAAGAAAATATTAATTTTCTGTCTACTGTACTTCAAACAATCATAAAGTTGCTTTTACTGGCGCTATAATTGTCTGCAGCCATAGTCAGAGCAAATCTTCAACAGCTGTTGTTGGCCAGCACTATGTGGGCAGGAGATTACCAAATAACCTGCATACATAAGATGATTTATTAAACTGTCGCTGACCATACACCCCGTATTACATGCATTCAACTGCTGGGACAAGTCTTCCATGTACACATTATAAAAGAAAAGGAGACAAAATGCTGCCCTTTTGAACTCCATTACTGACATGAAATCGTTAAGATACAGAGCCCTACTATCTAACGTGCATAGACTGATGATTAATGCAATCGAAAGCTTAGAGGCATCTGTGAAGCACAAAAACATTGTCGAGTTCTGACGATTATATTTATCTAAAATTTCCTTTAAAGCAAAAATGCACGTCACTGCCATGTTTACATTTGAAACCATACTGTTTGTCAGTGGTAGTGATGCATTTTTCCAACCTGTTCAGGAGAATTCTCTCGAGTACTTCTTGCTATAGGCCTTTAATTGCCCGTGCTATTTATTTCGCCAGCTTTGTCCTTAATAACAGGCATTAATAAAACACATGATGGGAAGAAGTCAGGCAGAGTTCCATGAACTTAAACCCAGAAAAACCGATAGCAAGCAAGGGTTTTTTGGCAGCATATTTTAGATGTTCAGCAGTTATCTTATCAGCTCCACATGCTTTATTGCCACCTAAAACCATAACAGCAGAGTGAACCTCTTTATCTCTATATTAAAATGACATATTAATCATAATCAATAATACCGCCATCAAAAGTATTCCTCTTAATATGATTTAACAGTTCATAATAATGTTGCTGCCACATCTGGGAGATTTAATCTGAACCACTGGCTCCATCAATGTATGCCTGTAAGGACATTTTGCAGTTGTTTGTAGCTCCAATCTCTCTCCAGAAGTCATTATAACTATTATTTTGCAACCTTTTAGCCAATGAGTCAGATCTCATAGAATTCTTCTTCCTTGTTCATTTGCGTTTGCATGTTTCCTCTGTTCAAACAAAGGGCCCCTGTCTCTCTCTACCCATGCTTTAAATGCTGCTCTAGCTTCGGCTCGGAGCTCTGACACATACTCATTTCAGCCAGGCTTGATATTATATCTCTTTGGCTGAGGTTCATAAAAAGGCTGACTGATGATATGAAGCAACTTCACAATAGACTAAAAAAAAAAACCACATAAATCAATACTGTGTTGTGGGTTACTACACTTCACATTACCACATCTTATAGCATCTTTAGTCAGTTCAATATTTCCCAGCAAAGTGTCTGCATGTGAAGTATATTTCTTAACGTCTTCATTAGTAAAACTAGACCACTCCAGTTTCCCCATATTTATGCTATTTGCCACAGTTGTTATCACTGGCACCTTGATGTCAAGTCTGTGCCAGGCTCATCCAAAACAAGTTCCCTCCTCATGTTGTAAACCAACACTCATCTTCTGTCCTTTACTCCTCAGGGATTTACGTGTGCTCCAAGTGTGATCACCAGCTGTTCACCAGCCGCTCCAAGTACGAACACTCGTCCCCCTGGCCGGCCTTCACAGAGACCATCCATGAGAATAGTGTATCTAAACATAAGGAGAGACCTGGGGCATACAAGGTACAGTGGTACAGTGGCTAATGGTAGCGAGTAGTAGTGATTGTTTAACGCATAACTGCTGACTATATCGAAATGCACACAATCCTGATTCAGATGTCTGGTGTCTTGTTCCAGGTACGATGTGGGAAATGTGGAAATGGACTCGGCCATGAGTTTGTGAATGATGGGCCAGCCAAAGGCCTGTCTCGCTTCTGAATATTCAGCAGCTCACTGAAGTTCGTCCCTAAAGGTACAACAGTTAATGTATCACACCAGGTTGCAGCTGCTGTTTCTGCCCTGGTACACTGACTTTGTGTTATGCTGGCGCTTTGAATGCAGAAATACCAGTTTTACAGCTGATGCCATGTAGAGCTTGACCGATAATCAGCTGGGCCGATACATCAACCGATATCAGCTTATTGCAGATATAAGTGAAAGTACCAGTATGTTTGTCCACTGACAACAACAAGAAATTGCAGTATAGAAATGCCAAAAATATGTCTCCAGTATAAATTAAATTTATCCACCAGCACAGGCAAGTTTGTCTTTTAACAGTAAAATGTCACATTCAACACATATCTATGTCACAGCTCTTCACAAAAAAAACAAATTTAAATGATGCTTGTTAAAAATGTTTGATTATATTATGTGTTTTTGTATAAAAGCGACTATTGGCTCGCATTGATGTGTTTTATGATGTTGGTATTGGTTTAAAAAGCCAGTATCAGTCTTAATATCTTTCCTCATTTCAATTGAGCACACAGATTTCAAGTACACTAATTATTTAACAAATATTGAAAGGAAAAGACACCCTCTAAACTTTGATTTTTTTGTGCCCCTAATTAAATAAATCTGCAACCAATTAGAGACGTTTGCATGGGTCCAATGTATTTCTTTAATAGGCAAGGTGGACTAAATGTAAGTGTCCCCACAGTGCTCACAGACAGAACAGTTTGTAGGGGACAGATAATTACAATTGATGGAAACAGTTAAGTGTCGGCCTAATCAAGACAAAGTAGAGGTCAGATGCGTTGGCTGTATAACCTGTGACAGTTCTGCCCCCTCTCCACAGATAAGGTTGATGGGCAGTAAAGTGAGCTGATTGAGGGGACTTGGAGGAGTCTCTCTGCTCTGCTGAAGGTGTGGACAGCGGATGACGTGTTCTGGGATAAAGCCCAACTGGGAGCGCCAGGGCTCTGATGAAAGATGGCCACACTGAACGGCAAGAACAGAGGACTGGTCTCAGCACCGTTTTATTATGCAATCATCACCATCTCAGGATAGCCTCACTGATTACACAACGTCTCACCAGCTGCATATTTATTAATGACTGAGATCGTCTCATGGGTACAATAGGCGCCTCAATTTTGTAAGCTATTTCTTACTGAGAGAAGTCATGTTTGTTTACCTTCAGTTTTACCTGTTTCCCCCAAACTGTCAGAGTAAACAAACAAGCGTACAAGTCTGTTAGAAAGAAATAGCTCACAAGACAATGAATCCAAGACTACAGCACATAAAGATTGGTCATGATTTATATTTTTAATTTATTCATCGACAACTGCCTCTACCTGCTGGTTGGTGTACCATGCAGGAAATCAGTAATAATACTATTTTCACTATTGAGAAGCTTTATGTAAATGATCCCAATGACTGATATGCAAACTGAAGTAAATCTATTTTAAATTAAAATGAGAAAAAGCTATGAATATAAGCTGATGTCTGTATTCTTGTTTGGTTTGACTGATTGATTTAATGTCACTTTATCATCAGAAAGAAAATCTGAAATTTGTCTTGCTTCCAAGACGTCAACAATTTCACATAAATACACTTAATACTAAATTACAAAACAGTTAACCAAACAACAAAACCATACTATGAATGCCACAAATCACATCTGAGGGCACTCAGAAACCATACTGTGATGTAATAGGTTGACAAACCACGGAACAAGAGTTCCTCAACATGTTCAATCAAGCCTTTGGGGCTCTAAATCATTCTCTCAAATATTAGTTGCCATAATTATTATTATTGAATAGTTTCACTCTATTTATGGACACATGGAATACAACTAAGTCGGTACTGAAACAACTAAGGCAGATGAGTTACTTGTTCTGGACTGAACTGGTTCTCCGGTTGAGCCTTGTGGCCCTAAAAAGTCTGGTGTCAGAATTTAGAGGAAGTACCGTTCTCTCTTTAGAGACGAGAATGTAATATGCTCTTTTAAAATATATACACTTATTATATTTAGCAATTAAGGATGTGATGTTATTTTTAAAGGTCAAGTGTGCAGGATTTAGGGGGATATATTGGTAGAAATGAAATACAATGTGTGTTTTCTTTTGTGTATAATCACCTGAAAATTTGAATCATTGTGTGTTTGTTACCTTAGAGTAAGCCGTTTATATCTACACGGGGAGCAGGTCCTTGTCCACTGGTAAAGTTGCGCAGACAAACCAAACACTGGCTCTCCATTCATGTTTTCGTGTTGGCCATGGTAGTTAGAAGCCCCTCTGTGACGAGAGCATTAGGAAATTGTTTTTTTTTATGTTATCTGCTTTATTCAGTGTTTTTACTGGTTTAAATCACCGGCTCCATTTGTTTTGAAGAGGAAGAGATGTCTGCGGATAACTTAGCTCTTGGTAAAAGGCTCCTGAACATTTGAATCCTAAATTAAATCTTAAAAAAGATGAGCACAGATTAGCAGGTGCTAGGTTAGCGGCCCATCTCTGATGCGCCAAACAGTGTTGGAGAAACACTGACTTGTAACGTGAAACTGCTTTATTCAGTGTTTTTAACAGTTTAAATAACCTGGTCTGTTTGTTTTGGAGATGAGGAGACCTCTGTGGATGATTCCTCTCCTGGTAAAAACTTCCTGAATGTCTAGATCAGAAATAAGATGAAGCTATCAGAAAGAACAAGTGAGCACAATGTGCACAAGTTATCTGCAGCCTCTGTGGATAATTTGGTTCCCCCTGAAAACCTCCTGAACACAAACCACTGAAGGAATCCTACTCAGGAGATGTTTCAGCTGGTTGAAATCTGCAATCCTAATTGCTGGATTTTTACAAAATCCCCCTACATCTAAAACAATGTTTCTTACTAGTTTATAACACATTTTTGGTTGACTGAACAGTCTACATCTACTGCCCAGTGATGTCAACACTGCCATCAAGTGGCAGTAATGGGAACAAGGTCAGACCTTACACAAGAGGGACAGAGCTGCTGTCACTTGATCTTGTTGTGCAGGATTGCTCCAGCTCAAGCCGGTGACTCTTTGTAAACATATGCTTCAAACCACAGAGAAATCACGTTTGGTTTTAAAACACAGAGACATTTGAAATGGATGAAATGTCATACTGCTCTTTCTCTGGTGGAGAAGAATATAAAAATCACTTCCAACCCGGTGAGTATCAAAGATGCAGGAAGTCCCAAGAGTCAATGGTTCTTAAGCTGTCCTTTCACTGACACATTATTCCTCTCAGGTATGTATGTGTGTTCAGAATGTGGGCACGAGTTATTTTCCAGCACGTCAAAGTTTGAGCACTCTTCTCCATGGCCAGCCTTCTCACAGACAATCCACGAGGACAGTGTCTCCAAACACCCTGAAGCATGGGGACCCCTCAAGGTAGATTCACTTCAACACTATGCCTGTTATTACTCCTGTGATCCATTAAGTTTAAAAATAATAGTTTAAATATCCCAGGTTTGTTGTGGGAAGTGTGGCAACGGATTAGGCCATGAGTTTCTGTATGACGGACCAAGAGAGGGGCTATCACGCTTCTGAATATTCAGCAGCTCACTGACGTTCATCCCTAAAGGTGAGTCCATGTTTCACACATACACTACAGTGCACCCTTATCATGCACCTTGAACCCACTGTTTGATTTGGCTTCGTCTCTCTGCACAGAAAAGGTTGATGGACAGAAAGGTGAGCTGTGAAAGAAGAGAAGACTGTTTCCTGCTGCTGAAGGTGCGGACAGTGGATGAAGTGCTCCGGGGCAAAGCCTGATGGAGCTCTGGAGTGCTGATGGATGTTGGCTTCACCAGGCAGCAAGAACAGAACTACTTGATTAAACCAAGAGTACAGATACACACACACAACAGCAACTAGGATCCAAGTTCAGTCACATCAAGTTCTGCTGTTCAGCTGTCCAGATATACTGTAATATTTAACAACACTATCTGGCAAGGAGTTCAAGTTATGAGTTAAAGTCTTACTTCAATGCACCACACTGGGTTTATGAAAACATGTTGATCACACTACTTCATAGACACTTCGAAAGTGTAATTGCATGCTCCCGTCACTTGATGGTGCTATGTATCCTTAAAAATTCCTGAATGAACTGCACTTTAGTGTTACTGTGGATGTAGTTTTCTCTCTCTCGAGTCAGTAGAGAATTATATCCCACCATGACAGCTCCATGTATTCAGAGCAAAACTTCTGATCCCTTAAGGCGACAACACAGCTATAGTACAACTAAGTGCCTTTTTACAGATGTGTTTGATTTACTTGCAGTATTGTCCCTTAATGAAATCAGTTGTTCTTAATCAGGGGTCCTTGAGGGAGTTCCAGAGGTTCCCCAGAAAAATTGGATTCACTATAGGAATGAGCCCAATCTAAGAGTCATCAGCATAGGTGTGGATTTTGCGAGTGATGAAGGGGGCACGTCTCCCTCAGTGCTGAGAACATGTGCATTTGTACCCCCTAATAAAAACATGAAAGTAATAATAGTACTTTTATTTTTAACAAGCTGCTACAACGCAAGTCATAGATGCAACAGTGCCTCCAGAGAAGTAGGTAGTGGCAGTGTGTCACCTCAAAAGCAATGGATGTTATCTGCCATAACACGGAAAGAAGATGAAGTAACGCCGCACAGTTGAAGCAGGAAATATGATAACATTTCCATCAGTGCCATGAGATAGCTATGACGGCCCCCAGTGCACGCTAGTTACTACTGATGAAGCGCCCACTCACAAACACACTATAGGCACATGTATTTTACCAACTATGTGTTGGATTTCACAGTCAGCACAGTTTGCAGATTTGCAACATACATATTACCCTGCAGTCATCATTGGGTGTCTGAATATGACAAAAATACCAAAGAACATATAAAGGTATTCATTTAATTGAGTTGTTTTTATACTTAACTTATAGGTTTTATAGTTTATGTAGAATAAGCTTATCATTTTGTTACAGATTGCTACTGACTGCTTCACAAAAAAAGGAAAGAAAACCATGACAGAGTTGAGTTTGCCTTTTCGGAGGCACATAAAGCAAATGGCAGTTTTAATTTAACATGAGTTCCTCTTTGAACACAGGCCTCAGTGCACCTACACTGCCTATATTTACATCTTTGGTTTCCACCATAAATTGATGCACAAATGGTGAAAATTGTTGCATAAAAAGTCACTAGAATACAGGAGATGCTACTCAAAATTTTATGCCCTTGGTCATAACAGTGACTGTTCCGATCATAGGTTTCACCTCCTCCACAGTTATCTCCTCATCTGCAGTCGACTAATATAGAATTCTTATCTTAATCATTTCTAACACCCAAAAGTGTTTTAGGCAGAGGCGGAGAAGTGACTGTAGATAACAAGTGTGCACACTCTGGCTCCATATGCATTTCTTTTATCTTGATTATGTTTCAGCCTTTGGGCCTTCTTCAAGATCGACAAGCATCCCTGAAGTGAAATCTTATCAAATTGGTGCCCATGACCTACTGTGTATTAATTTAGGGGTCCTTGACATAACTAAGTCAAGAACCAGTAAATTGAATTTACTTGAGTGTAGAGGATTCCTAAATGCTGCCTGCAAAAAAGTTTCACAAGTAAGAATGCTTTCACTGTATCACAAAAATCTTCTTCATTCATGGAATTGTGTTGACATTCTTGGTGAAATCCACACATTCAGATACAGTAAATATCTCTACAGCATGTCTCCACTGCACACTGCTGTTATTCCCACTTGCCATCTCCCCCATCACTGCAGGTCTGTCTCAGGAAGCCGATCCTGAAGTTGTCTGGATAACTTTACTGAGTAAATCTCAGACATCAGTCCAGACCCCAGAGTGTTTTTCCCCTCCACAAAGTTTTCCAGACAACTCAGTAAACCTGCCTCTTGGCTCGTGGAGCGGTGGAATTATAAACAAAAATGAGGATGTGGGGGTGCGTTCAACAGCTCTTGTGTTGTTTAAATGTCTGGGACGGAGCAGGTGTGGAGCTGCTCGTTTCAAAGGCTGGAAGATCAGAGGGGGAGATGAAAGCTGCAGTGTCAGGCAGAGGATTAAGAAAGGAAGTGCAAACATTGCTAGATGGTAATGATGTGCAGTGGCACGGCATTTAAAGCAAAGACTGTTTTGCGCATTTGACGTGATGATGATTTTGTCTGTGAGATCAAAACTCTTGAATTCACTTCAGAGGGAGCAGCTGGTGCAAAAGTATTGTTTTAAAATTTCTGTATTTCGCCCAAAGTGATGATGAGGTAATACCTTCCTTTCGACTGATTAGATGCCTTCGTCGTAGGATTCTCTGTATTGTCGCCACACGCAGCTGGCACATGGGCTGAACTGTCCTCAGGGGTGATGTCTGGGAGGGGGGGAGAGAGACAAACTCAACAACAGACAGAGACCAAAATACAAAGATAAACCAGATGTGAGACTGAGAGATGGAAAGCAAAAAGGAAATGGTCCAAAACACAGGACTGTGATTAGAATTTGCTATCTGTGAGAACACTCTCAGTGGCTGGCATCTGAGCACAGATGTATGGCCAAGAGGAAGCAAACAGGAAGGAGGAAGTGGTAATCTTCCGATAGAATCACGAGACTCGTATTGTAACCACACTTTTCCTTCCACTTACCTCTGGGGCTCGTCCTGCTTGCAATCAAATCCTTAATTACATCAAACCGCCATTACTCCAAAGCCTTCCCAAGTCCCAGAGGCAAGCCTCGAGCTACAACTTAAACATATGTGTGTGTGCCACTGACTCATTCACAGGGACATCTTGTTTTAATTGTAACGTATATGAGGCCTGTTGCTTAGATGTGGATGTTTATGGGCGCTGCACCTGCTTCTGTTTTGAGCCACAGAAAAAAAAAAAAAGTCTCATTCTGCGTCCACACGCCACGACAGTTTCATCAAGGTAGTATCCCCTGAAAACATCTGTCATCCAGTGGCTCTGCTTCACACACCAACAGAGGCTGTGATCACTTTGTGGGAGGACTAAAGCTCCTGAATGCGTGACTGTAACAGAAATAGAGAAAAGCCCTTTCATCAGGGAGTAATATGCAGTATGTGAGTAACCCCTCCATGTATGATGTCTCCATCCATACATGGAGGGGCTGCCCTCCACATGTTACAAACCACATGTGTTGGCCTAACATCTGCCTCCCCCTGTAATGATTGAGAGGATAAACAAGGCTTTTATACATGACACTGGAATGTGATTTCCGCTCTGGATCAAACAGAAAGTGCAGGAACCTGAAGGCAATCCAGGTTGGGCACCGTTGTAATTCTGTCAGGACAACATGTGTGTTTCAAAGAGGCTTAAAATGAGAATAGTTTCGCCAGTCCTCTCTGTAAGGCCCCGGCAGTGAACCGCAACGTGAAATATGCAGTTTACTGAGCGTATAAACAGATTTTAATGCAGTGTGGGTAAATGAAATGCATATCTTGACAGCCTGTGTTGGTTATAAACACTGCAAATGTGGAATGAGGAGTAATAAAAACACAATTACGACAAGGAAGAAACAATGAGAAACCTCAATTTTCTGTTCATTCCAACAAAATGTCAACAGTTTAAACATGGGAGGGGATCCCACAGGAAAGCCAAAAAGCGCCCCGTAAAATCCAGAGTATGAGGGTTCCCAGTAAAGAAATAAACAATGAGAAATTTCAAAGATAATCTTCAATGGCTTCTGCGGCTTTTTTGTCACCTTTATCACATGATCACATTCCAGTTTGGGAGCTCCACCAGCTTCAATAACACAGAGGGGGTTTTGAACATATATGTATTTGCAAACATCCCTCGCTATCTGCACTCTGATCTGCTTCAGGGAGATAGGACCCCGAGACAGCAGCACAAGTTGGGCTGAAAGCTTCAAAGGAATGCTTCAGGTGTGTGGCACTGGTATTGTTCCGCAGATCAGGGAGAGGGGGTCCTTATTTTCGGGGATGGACTGTGGGATAAGAGAGAGGGTTTAGAAGAAAGACTGGCTGATTGTGTGCCCACATATCAACTTTTATCCTTGATCAGAGACTGTGGGTTTGAGAGGTGGGCACAGTAATCTAGAAAGAAACTGTGGACACACTCTGTGCATACTGTCAAACAACTACTTTGTGTTTGCCGTGTGAGCTTCAGAGTCTGGGGTTTTAAAAAATGATCAAATGAAGCCTCAGATAAAAGTGAGCCAGAGGCAGGGAAACATTTATCAAACGCGCCGTCTTCAGAGTATGGAAATATAGGGACGGTTTTGGATTTCGGCTGAATGATTTAAAAGGATGCTCAGCTCAGATAGTCGGGGCGGTGATGAGCTGTGGAAAATGCTGTATTTGTGTGTCCAGAAATGTCAGAGGCCTTTGACGTCTGGAGAGGTTTATGGCACTCTAAAAACATCTCTGCGCAGACAGAGCCTGAACACTACTAAGGAGAAGAAAGTAATTACCTCAGTCTTTCCCTGGGTACGGTGCCACAGACCGTCCCCCCCCCCCCCCTGAACCACCCAACCTCCACCCACCCAGCTATCCCCGGCTCCCTGCAATTTGTGGCTGCTCATCCTCTGTCATCTTGGTTAGTAATCCCAGTGCGCTCCATAGGCAACAACAAGAATGCTTGTGCACACTATTTTCCTTCTGTGTGTGTTTGCGACTCATATATATACATGCAGTCTGTATGAAATGTTGTGAACCCCCCTCAGAGGCCCCAGATGGGTGGTCTTAATAGTCAAAATTGCTCCTCTGGTCTTGCTGATTGTTAACTTCTGTGCAGAAAATGTTCAGAGGTGCCTGAGCTCCTTATTCTCCTCAGTAATTATAACCCAATCAGGCACCTATAATCATTCCCAGCATTATGAGACAATTACTTAAGTTTTTTCAGAAGATATTGTGAAAGATAGACAGAGGGTCACATTTGTACACATTTTTTTTTAACAAAAGTCAACAAGTAGGGAAAGAAGAAACACGGAGAGACAGAGGGTCTAAGTTATTGTTTTGCAAGTAACTAATGCTACACTTTTTCCACCAAAATTAGCACATGTACGCAGACCAAAGTAAGCTGTGGGCTCTTTTCCCATTGCCGGTAGACTAGAGCTGTGTATGGCTCTGTTGCCAATGACCATTGCCTTTATGTGTCTTTTATTGGTGTGTAATGTTTGTCATCACAGACAGGCTGGAAAACAGGTTAGTAAACAGTAAAAAGCTGCATGGAGGCCAGGGAAATTGTTACTTATTCAGTCTGTCTTTGAAACTTAGTGCAGATTAGATAGTGGTTTCGGTCACTTGTATGCACCAGAGCTGTACTTTTTAAGTTTTCTGTATTGTTGTGTAGTGCGAATTCTTCGTTTTTTTTCTTGTGTGTGTGCAAATAGTTTTGCTAGTTGCACATTTCACGACATGGCTCACGTAGTCACTTTGTCTCTATGATTTTTTTCTTTCTATATACTGCCCTTGTGGAGCACTGTGTGACTTATATCTGCAAAAAGCGCTATATAAAAAATTTGGCACAGTGTTTGAGTGCTGCTTGGGCAGAAATGGATGGTATTTTGTGGTGGCACATCATTGCAACTAAACGGTAGAGAGGCTAAAATCTGCATGTTCACCCAGTTGTTGTGTTGCCAATCAGAGCCAATAAATAACTGTGACTACTGCAGAGTCACTTGACCCAGATGCGAACGTCACTTGTAACCTTTCCCGTTACATACAAAAGTCAGATGTTAGTGGGAGTTAGTGGAGTTTTTGTGCAGTGGAAAAGAGGTTTAAATCTCAAGTCTTTGCACTCAAGTCCCAAGTCAAGACTTACAAGTCCCAAGCAGGGCCACAAATTTTGGGAAAAGGCACCCCTAATGGACACTCATATTGGCACATTTGCAATGACAACGATAAACCTCCCATAAAAACACTATACAGTGCACCGCCACTGCCCCAAAAAGCTCCGTATGACAGCTTCATACCCCTCGTTAGGACAGTTTGCTAGCTACCTGTAAGTGTCATACATATAACGTTAGGTGTAACTGTCAGCACAACTGTGTGGGCCTCGATTGGCTTCTTTGTCTGGGTCCTCAGAGTCTAGTATCGCCACTGGTCCCAAGTCAAGTCTCAAGTCCTAAACAAGCAATAATGTGCCATTCATTTGTATTTTTGTAGTTCTTGTGTGTTGGTTGTATTCCAGTGTGCACATAAAACACTAGCTTGACACAGTGGGGTAGTGGCAGTTGATGAAGGGGGTGCACTACTGGGTAGATGGGTAGGTTACCATGATGGAGAAAGTTGGTATACTCTCATGTATATTCCAAAGGTGTTTTGGCTGATAGGTGGGTATACCCTCCATTACACCACTGGTTTTACATTTTGGGAAATACATTTTAATTCCATATTAGGTACAACTGATTCGTACCGTGCCAGGGCAGGAATAGCTCCCTGCCACTCAGTGTTTACATTAGTAATGTTCTGTACCTGAGTGCACTTGCGTCATCATTTCTGTGACATTTTTGTTGACAGACACACAAAGTACACATGAACTGTACTCGAGACCACCTTTTCAAGTGTACTCTGGCATGGATTGGCATACTGTGTACTGTATGCATTGTTCACATTAATCTAATAAACTGGACTTTGGGGTCAAGTGTGCTCAGATCCGGGCCAATGTCTGCGATGTGAAAGCCCCCTTACTCACTTTATGGTGGAGAGTGTGATTAAAAGATTGATACTACGCTTTGTTTAGCATAAAGACTGGAAACAGAGGGACACAGGTAGCCAGGCTGTACCCAAAGGTAAAATCTGCCTGTGCTGAAACAAAAATGTCAAACCAGGCTATTCATTTAAAGCATGTCTACTCTCTGTAACACTGCATGTTACCCCAAAGAATAACACTTACCAGATTTAAATAAAGAATTAAACGTGTGTTTGTTTGTGTGATCACATCTGGATCCCCCTGGTTGTATGAATGAGGGGAATTCCACATACCTTCCCAGCTTTATGCCCCTTAGCACCTATTGTGCAACACACAGACACACACACACACACACACACACACACAGAAACACACGGATTTTACCTTTTAGAGCCAACTATCATTCCAGAGTTATCATTTATCACCTGCTTTTCTATATTAAAAATAATCCCCTAATGCATGATTAATATATCTTCAGCATCAACATTTGGCCCAAGCGAACTTTATTCTTTTGCTTCTGTGCCAGAGAAGTAAATACCCTCTAACCTTGCCTGTCAGTCACCGCAGTAATTGTTTCTCTCGATCCCTCAGTCTCTCCCTATTGGCTCGTCGGTCGGTGTCCCAGATTTGTAGGGAGAACACCATGTCACGCCAAATACTAGAGACAATGAAGACAGACTGCGTACTTTGTGTTCCTCCATATGTATCTGTAACAATCATAGCAGGAAGTGAATGATCGATCGCTTGGTCAAAACAGAACCCAAGTCAATTTTGAATGTATGCTGGGGAAGTCCGCAGAGAAGCCTTCCTGCTGTCATTTGGACCAGCGGCTCTGTTGTGTCCTTTAAAAACACAGACTTCAAAACCCAAAGTGAGACCAGATGAGAGCGACAGAAAGGAGAGGGAGATTTGTGTTTGAGTGTGCGTGACTGTGTGTGTGTTGGTAAAGGGGTTAAAAAAGAAGAGGTCAAAGACTCAGAATACATTCCCACAGGAATGAGGCTCGCAGACAACGCGATGTGATTATCAGCTTTACGACAAAGTGAGGGTGTGGTGGTGGTGTTGAAAAGACAGAGGAGCTTTACTGTGACCACAACTGAAATTATGAACCTGTGCTGATTTGTAGAAGTCTCGATCCAAATAATATTTTTGCACCATAAATCAAAGTTTTGTTTCTGAGAGGTGGCTTCAGCCAGTTAGTTTCACATAAAGACTGGAGATAGGAAAACAGTTCAGGCAACAAAATCTGCCTACCAGCACCTTTAAAGAGACAGTTAACACATACTTTTCCTCTTACCTGTAGTGTTATTTATCTGTCTAGATTGTTTTGGTGTGAGTTAGAGATGTCTGCCTCCTCTCCAATATAATGAAATCCAGTGAAACCAGATGGCCCCTGGTTTGTGGTCCTCAAAGCGCCAAAAAAATACATTTGAAAAAAAAAATCACGACCCGGTTACTCAAGATAATCCACAGACATGGTTTGTTGTTTTCATATAGGAACTATTTTCTCTCTACTAAACTACACCCGACTCTTCATACCCTCTTATCGACCTTATTTCTAAAAAGCAACCAGCGACAAATTTAGTGACTCATTCAGACCACCAGAAATATATTATATTGTGATTTATACCCATGCTGCTCTGAGTGACGTCAGTCCATAGCTTTTCCACAATCAGTGTGGGGTCTCTTCCCTCTTTCCTCTCCCCTCTGTGCAGTAGGTGTTGGACAGGCAGAAGGACTCTGGATTGGAAGTCTGAGAAGGTGGTGCATTGTAGTATAAACACCACAGCTGTCATGCCAGTCAAATGTTTTGTTGAGGATTTTTGTATTGAATCTCAGCGAAGTTGTAATGATTCTTTTAATGAGCGATGATTTAATGATATGCAAATGAGCTAATGACATCATCTAGCAACGTTTGGAGCTAGTGCTAGCTATTTTCATGGGAAAGAGTTGGCAACAGTGTCCGCAAACCATTTCACTGCACAGGGGGAAGCATGCAGCGCTGACTGCTACTACCTCATCTAACACCACTGAGCATGAGCCTCTCATCCATGCGTAGATGCCATAGATTTTAATCATGACTAGATACCAGAATGCCAAGATGGCGCCTATGCATTCCACTGGAGTTGCTCACCTGGCGCATTCGCAAAAAAATACACATTTTGCGAATGAAAGTAGCTTCCGGGTTTGTGTCCGCCATATGCAACACACTGAATATGTGCAGTGGTGTTTCTCTGGCTGGCCCTGACCATGAGTTCCCATTCAGCTCATAGACTTTACATTGTGATGACATCACAGATTTGTAAATCATTTTTCTTGGCTTGAGGATTTTTTACAAATATAAAACCACAATGGCTCCAAAAAATCAGAATAGAACGATTCATAATTGACCTTGTTTGCAGTTCAAGGTGTCCTGTCATCGGTTTTACAGATGTCTCTTTTACAATGGTGGCCTGTGAGGCAAAATTTTTCGCTGCAATGCCACCAGTGGCCACTGGGGAAAATTTGCTACAAGGCTGAGCGGCTTTCCTAGGGGCCTGGTAGATGTACGCTTCATTCTGTGTGGTAATAGCAAAGAAGTAAAGTTACATGTGTTGTAGACAGTGATTGTTGTCATGTTTAACCAGCCAATGATATTGGCCATGAAATATACAAACTACCCCACATGAGAGATGCTGCCTGGCTGGTAGCAAGGTGGGTGACAGGCATGGAAAATAAGCAAATGAAAAATGTACAAAAACATCATATTTCGCCATATTTATTAGCAAGCTAGCTAACATTAGCTAGCAGGTTAGCTTTCCATGTCTGTCACATCATTTAGCATGAAAATTGCGTCAGCAGACGGTAATAACTCGCCTGCATTTGCTCATGTGTGACAGTTCCCTTAATCTGTTCAAAAACCAAAGTTTAAAAGTGACAATTTACCGTTTTAAGAGAGAAATATAATGTGGATTGATTGTTTTCACACTTTTTACACTTGTTTCCACCCGTTTTAGCTGAGTATTTTTGGTTAAGTTAACCAGCTGCTGACTGTAGCTACATATTTAGCATACAGACATGAGTGGTATCAATCCTCTCAATCAATCTACCTCTCAACAAGAAAACAAATAAGCATACAACCCAATGTCTTTCTATTGTTTTTCATTTTCCACCACCCCCAGACAATTTTTTTTGGTTCAAACAGAGCTTTGGACAGTGATAAAAAGCACATAATGCCACGTTTGTCCAAAGAATGTGAACATTTTACCCTTTGAACCAACTTTAAATGATTCAAACTGAAAAACCAATGTGAAATATCCAATATTTAAAGGCCATTTATCTCCCACCAGGTCTGTCGTTTTCCTGGCGGGTCACATATTTGCTCCGCTCCTGTCCCCTTTGGCCAAAACAACCGTCAGCACCTTCGCTGATGGTTTGCCTGTGTGAGTCGCACATGATTTTGCATTCCTGTGAAATGCGGACTGGCCCCACAGGGTAGGAGCCCATCTCCTGTTTCTGCAGCATGAAACAGTTTCACACACACACACCCACACACACTGGCAGGCAGGATCTCACAGGACAGGTGATACTATTTTAGCAGACCTGACTCAACAGTGAGGCAATGGACAGAGTAGTTGTTTTTTTTTCTTTCCAAGGATGACAGCTCTCTTTTCTCGCAGTCGCTGTGACAGGTCGGAATTCAAAAAACATGGGAAACTCCAGAGAGTGGAGAGACAAACTGCTGTGGTTTTATACCAGTAATTACAGTCAGTTAACACCCATCTGATGACTGTTTTTATTTACAGAGATCCTCCAGGTCTGACTTGTTTACATAAATGAACACATAGTCCCCATTTAACTAATGAGACACTCACCCAGTTGCTCGTTCACACGCATCTTTAGCCATTCAATTGTTTTGAATAAGCCGAGTGAGTGTGAAAATTAACGAGCACATCCATTTGGGTGGCGGTTCTGGCCCAGTAACAGTAGCACAGTGTTCGATCCAACCGTCCGTGTCAGTGAATCGCGAAGATGGAAAGAAAGTTGTTTTTCACACACTGGGCGGAAATAGATGGTGACAGTGACACATAAAAGGCAGGGCTGTGGTTTGGAGCTGACGTCATGGCAATCAGCGTTTAAGACGACGAGGCCTTTCAATGAAGGAAAGCCACATGGAGCAGCCCACAAGCATCTCAGTAAGTAACAGTCTGGGATCGGGTACCACAAGTGGTACATGTGCACGCAGACTGGAACAATAGGCCTCCACAGGCACATGGATGCATGCATAACACCCTAAAGGAATAAAAGTCTCTGCACGCATATTGACAGACTTCACATATACAGACAGACACAAGCTGCAGCTCAAAATGTTTCACCTTCACAGCTCTGTCAGATTTGCAGCCACATGTCTTAGTGAATCCCCCGAAGTGAGCTGGGAGGCATGAAACTGTATACCCAACTAATCACAGTTGTCTCTTTTTTAACCTCTTTCTCACTCCGTTTCTGTCTCTCGCTCACACTCGTCTTCTGCCATGACGGCACAAACACACATAGGCACACGCAAGTTCCCTTCGCACCCCCCCACCTTTTTCCTCGCCTTGCATCTCCACCCTTTCCAACACACCCAGTATCGCTTCGGAGCCAACCACCAGATCCCACTTTTCACCGCAGAGCTGCGGATTAGAAAAGAAGGCATTTCCCAAATGGTCTGCGGCTTGTGCGATGACATGATTGTCATTCAACTTAATTCTCTCTGTACTCTTTGGATTCTCGCTCTCCTGATTCTACTGCTACATTTAGGCACCCAGAGAAGGTAAATAACAGTTTAAACCAACACAAGACTCCTGTGCAGACTTGCTCCCCGGAAAAGCATTTTAGGTTTTATTGCCAAGATGAAAGACAAATTGAAAAGTGTTCTGTGCAGCTGGTTTCTAGCGGTCGAGCAGAGCTTGCATGCATTTTTGTTTATTTGAAAAATATCCGTGGGCTCGTATCTTCTATACATGTATATCAGTTGCATAATTGAACCTCCTGGCTTTGGGTGCTGCCCAAATCGAACCCTCATGAAGTTGGAATGAATCGCAGCAAACTTTTCCTCCAATATAAATTACTCCCGTGTTGAACTCGAGGCATTATGTGTGTCTAACACTGTTTAATGCTTTCAAGGCTGTTGAGGCTGTTGCGTAAGCTGCAAACATCTCTCCTCTCAGATCTTTAGCACATTCATCCTTTCAGTGATGTCTCTATAAAGCTGCAGGGCAAGTCTGGGAGTCTGGACATTTTCCTGCAGGCGAAAGAGATCGATGCACCTGTGTGAAGGTGGTGGGACGCGAGGGATGGAGAAGAGGAAGATGTGGGGGGAGGAACATTGTGTGTGGATGAAGAGATCAGAGCGATTTTTTTTTGTTCAGCCCTCCGTCTCCATCCATCATTCTTACTGACTTTGCTTACGTTTGCAGATGAAAGTTTGGGAAGGCTCCAGGAGAAAGGTGGGGCTCCGCAGTTGCTTTGTTGTCGGCTTTTGTATTCAGTGATCCTCCCTACCTGAGGGCTCCGCCATTCAGCATCTAACATATAGCAGGCGGCGTGTGTGACATCTTTTATTTCTTCAAAGGAGCTGCACTTCAGACACTACAATGTGAGCATTAAACTGGATTGTTTTGGGATAATGACCACAGTCGTGCATGGAAAGCCAGACCCAAACAGTAGGAAAACCCTCTGATATGCGTACATCTTCAATCTGGAGTTCATTATTAGTAAATGTCTCTATCCAGACACAATAAAAAGGTTCCATTTGTAGGAAACTACAGCCATGCCTCTGCACCACTAAATGACTATCTCCTGGGCGGTGGTTTCAAAGATCTGTCATGATGGCTTTAAGGAGATTCTGCCGGGTATCTTGCGGCTATCGCAAATGGCCGACAGCTTCTTCCTCATACTGGAAATTACAAAATGAGAGTGGAACATTCTGCTTTTGCTGAGGAGGATTTGTAATTTGCTGTAATGGCTGACACATGTACGCGCCATCAGTGGGCCTCTGGCTATGGAAATCTCTATCACTGGTACACACAGGGATGCAGCAGCACACACCTGAAGGCAGCATAGTTGGAAATGTAGTCTGGACTACACACATGCATGCATAAACGCCTGCACATGAATGTGAGAGCGCAGTAATGTACCAAAGATGTATAGATGTGTGCACACAAACACATCACCAGCAGTGAGACATATTATCTAACCTCAATCCTATACATACAGGCACAGTTCACAACTTGCAAGTTGTATTTGTTTCCTCAACACTGCTGCTGCCTGTTTGTTTCTTTAATCTCACTGTTTATATTTCTGCGTCCAAACCTGTCAGTGTAACTCCAACTAGAGCAATTAGCGTGAGGGAAAAGCAAATAAAATGTCTGATGAAAGCAAAGCCTGGATCCTGACCTCATTCTGACTGAATCTGCCGCTAGCCAGCAGACAGTCGTTTCCAAAGCTGTGAATTCCTCGGTGCCAGGCTGGCCTCGCTTTGGATGGATTTACAATGGCTGTTTGTGCTTCAAAACATATCATTATTCTATATTTGCCTGGGTCATGTCAGAATCTGCACAGACCTTTGTTTGAGGACATTTTTTTCTTTAAAACTGCTTTTACATCTTAGAAGACCGAAATTGCAATCACAGGCTTTGTCATGCTTAACTCTGAGAAGTTTATATACTCCTTAAAGGGAAAGTTTGACAATTTGGGACATACTGTACGCTTACTCGCTTTCTTGTTGAGAGTAAGATAAGATAAGATAAGATAAGATAAGAGTGCAAAACAAGCATCAGTAAAAAAAAAAAGAAAGCACAAAGCAGTAAGATAAGTGAACAGTAGATGAGAGGATGAATGGCTAACACTGGCATGTAGACTGAATATGAAGCTACAGTGTTGTCAGATGTACCATAAGTTTTGTAGCTGCACAATGATTTGCCCTCTGTACAATGTGCGATCAGTGATGCCAAAAAGTGCCTTAATGTATGATAATTTCACCAATTTGTCACAATTAGTAGTTGGTTTTAGTCTGCGACCGACATGATCGAAATAGCAACAGTTTGGATCCTACGTCGCATTTTTTCTCACATGACCTCTTTCCAGACAGTCATGCTTGGTGTACGCTATGATGAACGTGACTCACGAGTAAGGCTGTCATTCTGGAGCACGAACTTTCAGTTAAAGTGCTGAGATTTACATCTAAATATACATATTAGAAAACACACTCTAAAAATGATTCATGAGGTTAGTGGATAACACATAAAACAAAGAAGTTTTTCAGCATAAAAATTTACATTTGTTACATTAATTTGGTCAAAATCAAAAACATTTTTGACATTTTTGAGTAGAATGGAATTCAAATAAATTAGTTGGGATATCTTGAATAAAATAATTTGACCACTACACATCACCACAACTTTTGGATCAATATTAAGTTGTTTCAACTTAGTTACATTTTTCAAGTTCAAAGCAAATCATGTTGGTTGAACTAAACTAATTGAGTTTGTCAAATTGTAAAAGACTCATGGGACTGGCTCAATAAAACCAGAGTTGGAGCTACTTAAAAAAATGCATGCAAATTGTTACCTTCATTTTTTTATTTAAGCTGAACCAGTGGATTCTTTTCTTGAGTGCACCCTAAAATGGTCAATGGTGTTAGTGGATAACTTACTCACTTACTGAGAACATATCTGGGAACTGTGCGGTACTGAATTGGGGAGTTAGACCATTTTTCACCATTTCTGTGTCCAGGATTTTTTGGGTGGGGCTAAATGTTTGCTAGATGATTCAGTGAAGCAAACCTTAGCATAAACCCCGCCCCTACACTATATAGGGATGAGTTAGGATGAGGTCATGTTGCCAACAGATATAACCCCCCTGTAAAATGTCAATTTGTTGATTTTACATTTTGGGTTTTGTACGGACTAAACAAAGGAGATACAGCGTGTTATAAGTGAGCATTAGAGGTGTTGACAGGTGGATTTAGTTACCTTTACACAGAGCTAGGTTTCCCATTTCCAGTTTTTATGCTGAGCTAAATTAGGCGACTTATATTCAGTATACAGACATGAGAGTGGTGTCAATGTCGAACTTTTCTTGTAGGTTTTTTCAGCCAAGCAATCTCTATTTTCTCCAAGGATATAGAGAAAGAGAGCTGAATAAAGATAAAAAATATAAAATCCTCAATTAGCCGACACAGTGAGTTTGCCAAATTCATCTACTATCTCTGTCTAAAACATACTGTGCCCCAGGGCTGAGTGTGCCGAGTGTGTGTGTGAGTGTATATGTGTGCACCGCTTTCTCAGACAGATTATCTACCTCAGTTTCCCTTTACCTCTCCTCACTCTCTTCCCATCCCCTCATCCATTCAAGCAGCCACTTGGTGTGTTAGTCAGGTTCAAAGTCTGAACTCCATCTCAGGTTCAACCTCCATCTCTTTGCCAGTAGAAACTCTATCCCTGCTCCAGCTTTACAGAGTCGGGGGAACATCCCAGTGCTGATCCTTCCTGTACAGCCCCTAAGGTGCCACACTCAGCTTCAGATACTGTATTTATGGGACAGAGCAGTCACAGCCCGCCCCCTCCTCGCTTCAGGGCTATTGTTTCGGAGGTTTGTGTCAGGAGACTTGTCACCGTGTCGGCTACGTGTTGGTTCAGTGTTGAGTCTCAGGGTGCAGGCAGAGTACAAGAGGTTTTGGATAGATATCCTCGGGGTGTCTCTTATTCACAGAAACATCTATCACACGGGTTCAAAGGGGCAAGGAGGATTTTCCTCTGTGGGGTCAGTTTACATTTGTAAAACACTGATGTGCCTGTAGCTCATAACAAAGTACTCAACATTTTTCTAAAGAGTTTCAAAACACATACAGGATATTTAAAGATTTTGTCTGTAACTTTTTGCCAGTATTAATTTTTTTCTTATTGCCAATGAATGAACAGGTTCTGACTTAACTTAAAAATTAAAATTATTAAAAAAATTAAAAAAAATTTCAGCAGTGGCCCAACAGAGACAGACCTTAACTTAGTGCCCTGTAGCAACTTGAATTCAGCCAGAACAAGACCGATTGCTGGGAGTCTGATCCAGGACAACCCTCTCGACTGCCCCGAATCCTCGCTGGATCAGCACACTTTGTTGCTGCCGTTGGCCACCAGCCCCCTGTCAACCCTTGGGCTGGGGTATGGGCTTGCTGAATTTGGGTTGCTACAACAGCTAAGGTCTGAGCTGCCATCCATTCTTGTCTAAGGGAAGTAGTAGGCATAAACGTCATTTACTTTATCCCAACCAGGCCCCAAGGAAAGCTGCTCAGCCCTGCTATTTTTTCCAGTGGCCACTTGCAGTATTGCAGAAAAAAAATCCCCTGCAGCCCAAAAAGCATTTTCCTCGCAGAACACCACTGTAAAAGATACGTAATCATAACTTTGTCTATCATTAATTTTTGATCCATGGCAGGTTTATATTTGCAAAACATTCCGAAATATACGAAAAGTGATTTTAAAATGTGATGTCAGGGTGCCAGGTGACTTATTGAGTAGAGTACGTGTAGGCAATGTCCTTGCCGCAGCAGCCGTGGATTGGATTCCAGCTTGCAGCCCTTTGCTGCATGTCATCCCCTCTCTCTCTCTCCCAATTTCATGCTTAGACTATCCTATCCAATAAAGGCAAAAAGACAAAAAAAAATCTGTGATGTCATCACAATTTAAATTCTATGAGCTCACGGGTGGGGCCAGTGGGAGAAACACTACTGCACATATACAGTGGGTCATATACTGCAGAACTGAACCTGAAAACTAGAAACTGTACCAGACAAGCAGCTCCATTGGAATGAATAGGCGCCATCTTGGGATGCAGCATCTAGGTATTATTATACATCTATGATCCCAACTCCAGGGCGGATCTGGCTGGTAAACTGGTTACCTTGCTGTTTGCAAATGACTTTATTAATTAATGTTACAAAGCAATCAACACCACATCAATGCAGTGTAGCTTAGTTAGGCCTACATCCAGCTGGGCAAATTACTTCCCCAGCTAACGTGAAACATGATAGCTACTAACTTATTATGACAATCTGTGTTGATTGAGCCAACGATAAAAGATGGAAAGGTACGAAGTGCTTTTAACTGTGTGAACTTAGCTATTCTACATGTTGCTGTAATATCAGCTGATAATGTCATAATGGTAAGTTACTTCCCATCCAACATTTGTATGTGCGTTCCATGTGTTTAATAAATGAGCTGAAAAATGGACCCTATAAGGGATTGTCCAAGGGTTCCATAATGGTGCCATGCCAATTGCCCACATGGGTGGTTTTACCCAAGTGGGCCCAGGATAAGATGCCCATTTTGGGTCCATACCCACTTGGTACCCAGGTAGCTGTAGCATAACCCTCTAAATGGTCAAGCTCCATCATATCTTAGTGAGCTCATAGTGCCATATTATCCCACCAGAACACTGCGCTCTAAGAACGCAGGGTTACTCGTGGTCCCTAAAGTCTCCAAAAGTAGATCAGGAGC
>NC_065523.1:25858180-25948558 GCF_006386435.1 Epinephelus moara | reverse complement strand
GCGAGGGTCATAAGGACAGAGGGATGTCGTATGCTGTAAAGCCCTGTGAGGCAAATTGTGATTTGTGATACTGGCCTTTATAAATAAAATTGATTGATTGATTGATTGATGTGGGGCCCACTTGCATAAACTAACCCGTGTGGGCAACTGGCATGGGGCCAGTATGGAACCCATGGACAGTCCCATACAGGGCCCATTTCTAAGCTCATTTGCTAACCACATGGGCCCCACATATAAATGTTGACAGGGTTAGAATCAGGAGTCAGTGGTCCAAATGAAATAAAGGAACATTGCACCCAATAATGGCATTCTGAATATGGCTGAAGTTTATTTCCCAGTCATCTGTCAACATGATAACAGTCAATCACAGCCAGTCTTGTCACTGCTTTGGCCTGAAGTTCAGTTAACAGTCTCAAAGAGAGGGCTCACTAATAACAGGGATTTTATGAAAGTAAGACAGAACCTTTAACTCCCAACAAATAAAATGTTTGTTTTCTCATTGTTTTTTCCAGTATGGATCAAGTGGTTTGTTAATGATGCATGATGTCATTTATCTTATAAATGAAAAACGGAAAGATTTGAATATGTTTGCCATAAGAAATACAGATCCGTGCCTTTACATGTATGCTACTTTGTGTTCCCATGGGGCATGTTTATAGCTTGGGGAGGGAGGGGTGGAGACGTGTAAAAAGGGCGTAGGAGAAGCAGATGCGAAGCCTTGAATGAGAGATTAGTAGACCTCAGAGCGCGCAGACGCAGCAGACTGGACGTCTCATCTGACTGCAAATAAACGAGTCATGTTAAATGACAAAACTTTCTTCACTGACGAGGAATAATTTCTGTCCTATCTGACAAGAAGGAGACAAAGATTATGAGGATCATCTCTGACAAATCCACTGTGCCATCCCACTGACGCTCTCCATGTGATGCCTTACTTTTGCGCAACAGGTTCTGAGAGGTAAATTCAACATTATCACCTCCGATCAATGTAGGAAGAAGAAGCATGCTGTCCCCGTTTTGGCTCTTTAGCACCGAGCAGGAGATCAACTCATGGGATGTAGTGGATGCAGAGTCAGGTTCAACTTTGGCAAGGTGCTCTCCAAAGTCTCGGTGTTTTTTACCATGGTCCTGATCTTCACTTACTTCTTCTACTGCCTCACCGGATTTTGCGATTCGGCCCCGAGAACTTTATACAGCCAACAAGCTGCAGACTATGACCTTCTGGACGATCATCGCCGCGTTTTGGACGAGCTGCGACCGTCACCGCGTCTCCTCGCCGCCGACGAGCCGTCTCACCGGAACCGCACAGCTGCCTCCGCGGACGCAGAGCAGGTGGACGCGCCGGGACAGCTGCCTCAGCACATGTCGGACAGCGCCAAGGAGAGCGCCCAGAGCAACGGCATCCCCGTGTCCAACACTTTCGGGACCAAAAGGTTCCCGCAGGCGATTATAATCGGCGTGAAGAAAGGAGGAACCCGCGCCCTGCTGGAGTTTCTCCGCATCCACCCGGACGTGAGAGCGGTCGGCGCGGAGCCTCACTTCTTCGACAGGTTTTATGATAAAGGACTGGAGTGGTACAGGTAGGGAACACACACACACACACACACACACACTCAATTATGGATTGCCTTTTTAGATCAATTTTGGCAGCAAATAAAAATTGAAGGGCAGCTACAAGAACTCCTCTATACCTTTCACTAATAAGTTAATTTATAATATTTTTTTATTTTATTTGATAGGGACAAGGCAATTTAACATAGGTCCAATACAAAGTGCGGGGCTTATGTGTTTAAAGAAAGTTTAGCTATTGCTCATTTTCAGCTCTCGTCCCTAGGTCCTAGATCCAAGTAGAGCACTGTCTGAAAATGAGATTTAATCTGCCATAAACACCATTAAATCGACTCTAAATTCACTAATGGAAATTCACCACAGTCATGCTTTGAGTCTCAAAAGAAATATAACAAGTGACAGTGCCGGACCTATCACATTTGGTGCCTTGGGCAAGCTTGCTTCCCCCCCACCCCCTAAAAATATATACTGTATATATTATCATCTTGTATTTCTTAAAATAAAGAATAAGAGTGAGTGTGAAATCAACACAAATAAACAACTTAGCTAACAAACGATAATAATTTGCAAATTTTCTCTCCTTTCTTCTATTTTTTTTTTTTTTTTTCGCCCAGGGTGGCTTTTATCTTTTCATTTTTTCTTAAGTCCAGTTCAGACCAATGATTCGTGTTGGGACAAAACTTGCAACTATTTGCAAAACGAAACGGTGCACCGTCTTCATAGCAGCAGCTTTCTGCACTTTTACTCTGATTTCCAGCTTTTCAGGCTTATTTTGTAGCAGAATATATTTGTAGCTTCTTCAAATATGAATGAGGATAGTGACTACAGTTGCATTTCCTGCAGTGATGAAACAGTGAAAACATAAAACACCCTGCACTTCAGATGGACCATGTTCATAATAAATAGGACACAATAATTTAAATAAACTGCTCAAAATAATCAGTGGATGAGTATGTGTGTGTGGCACAAGGACGGAGACCGGCTTATGTGTCAGTAACCCTGAGTGTGTGCATGAGATGGACTTGGGCTCAGTCGGGATGGAAGGCTGTTCTCAGCTATAGCAGGCACACACACTCTCTGCTGACAGAATTGGCCTGCGGGCTTTGCTACAAGCTGATTGGCCCTTGAAACAGGTGATGCACTAACAGCCGGCTTGAGTTTGGCACAGACCAGCCAGTTCACACCGCTGCAACTTTTCTCTGCAATGTTCATCTCTTCGCAAATCTTTGGTCTGAACTGGGCTTTACTCTAATGCTCTCCATCCTACCACTGATGCTCTAGCATGTTCTGACTGTGACGATCACTCAGTGATGAACACATTAAGTTGAACTGCGATGCCCGGACTAGAGGTCCTACAACAACTACAGATCGATGACTGTCCCCCATAGGAAGATCCGCCACAGGCACATTTTTAAATCTTTACACTAAAGCTTTGGATGCCATCTCAGACGGTGCTGCATGATGTATGGCAGGGTGAAGGGTCAGATGAGCAGCCGCGGTGTCACCTGTACAGAAGTGCTGATGTCTCCTGTCAATAGACCAGACAGCCGTACACATGGCAGGCTGATATATTCAGATCACTATAAGCCAATATTCTCCCCGCATGCGGCACTGTGAATCAAAAGGCTAGTGGGGTCTCTGAGGAGCAGTTCATCATCTTGACAGTCATCTAAACATCATTTATACCCTTCAACATGACATCCTGTACTAACACTTTCCCCTTGTTCTGAGTGTGACTCATGCAAACATCACTCCAGTATGACTCCCACATATGAGACGTTAAGACCTTATTGTCAGGTGTATACTGGAGGTCTTGGCTGCATGTCACAATGATGTTGCACATAAAATGTTAATCGGCTACTGTTGCAGTGACAGCAGCTGATTTGGGGTGACCAGACTGACCAGAGCTATCATTTGGGTGTATTTAAAGCCCTAAAGGAGGATTTGAGTCTGGATGAAGCTGTTCTTGATCATCTCCAGATGTTCTACAAGCTCAGAGAGAACATCCCAGCCATTTCTGAGTGGATGCAGGGAACTCAATATTTCGACCAGTTTAAACACAAAAGTAGCAGAGAACTTTTATTTCTGCAAAATTAAGGTTTATACACCATGAACTGAAGCAGTAAATGCACAAAAAAGGTGCATGAAAAGTCACCAGAATGCAGGAAAGTAGGTGTTTGATGCTCAAATTTATCTGGTTGAGGACCCCCAAACCCCCGTTTCATATGTGTCCCCTCCACACTCGATCCCAGCTAAGCTCAAACTTAGCATGAACACTATTTCGTGCTATGTTTGAGCGTTAAAGGTGCCATAAGGAGAGAGTGAGATTTAATTGAAGCAAGCACTTTGATAGCATGACGGTACTTGAAACTCTGAGGTGTAATTTAATCTTCTCCTGGCTTTTAACCCCCTTAGCTGCGTTTTAACTGCAAACACAAGGACACATGGAAACACTTTCACCACTGATAATTTTAGCATGCTGCTAAGCTTCCTCTCTGTTTTTCTCAGTGCACATAAACACACACATGCATCACATGCTCATGCAGGTTAACGCTTTGCTCCCTTTACTTCTCCTCTCTTACACTTCTCTCCTCTACTGTCTCTGCAGTAATCCATCTGTCTCCCCACATCCCTCTCGCTACTTTCCGTCACTCTTTTTTCCCTCTTTCGCCCAGCTTCACTATTCCTTACTCTTCTTTGAGTCAACATGTCTTTATGTGGAAATACCTGTGGCAGACCTGGTGTTTCCAGGGCATGTTTTATGTGTGTTTCTGTGTGTTTTAATTAGCCTGACTGGTGCTGTAAAGCTGTTATGCTTTAATGCTGGAGTTTTGTTGGTGCTGTAACACGACAGCGACACCAATGTGGTCTCTGAAATTTAGATCAGTCATAATAAGGGCTGCAACATATAATTTGAGCCCGAAAATGACGTATTCAGGCTTCTTGTTTTGTTGGGTTGACAGCATGAAACCCAAAGATATTCATTGTACTGTCATACATGACAAAGAAAAGCAACTAATCCTTAGATGCCGGAAGCAGCAGATGTTTGGAATTTTTTGTTGTAAAAAATTTGTCAAATATTAGTCAGTTATCAAAAGAGTTGTTTTTCTGGTTTATTTTTCTTTTGATAAACTAATCTAACTGTTATTCAAGTAATTCAGTTCTCCAAAAGCAAAACACAAGTAGAAAGATGTGCAATATATCTTGTTTTGATGCCAAATTTTCAGTGGCGTTTATATGGATTAGACAAATGACAACTGGGCAGGTATGACTGCAGGGATCTTCCAAAAATATTGGTATTTTGTAGGCATGCAAGAAAATATCAACACCCTTGAGTATGGTGATTATGTTTTTTTTGATACTATATCGAATCCCCATAACACTGTATTGATTTTCAAACAATAGTTTACATGCAGAGATTGTGACAGTGGTTCATTTTGTGTAGTGATTAAACTCTGGACCAGTAGATCCTTTAGTGTTGTAATTTATTTTTAGCCATTTTACTCTTTCACTCCAATGTAACAACGTATTGCTGGTGTAAACACAAAGAACACAGGCCTATACAGGTAGCCATAAAGAGCGCACTGCTAGCTTCTAAAATTAGGTTTTAGGTTCAGGAATTTTAAATATTTTTTTGGGCCATTTTGCCTTTAATGGACAGGACAGGTAAGCGTGAGAGGGGGAGAGAGAGGGGGGGGGATGACATGCAGCAAGGGGCCACAGGCTGGATTCAAACCCGGGCTGCTGCGGCATCAGCCTTGTACATGGGGCGCCTGCTCTACCACTAAGCCACCGACGCCCCGGAATGAGCATTTAATGTGGCTTCCACATGCGAGTACTCTCATTAAATCTTTACATAGTACTCGAATACTACTTTTCAAGAGAAAAAAAAAAAATTGAATGGTAGATTAGGAATTTTAACTGGCCAACAGCAGAAAACGGGCAATTTCATTTAAACCAGTCTTCAATTAACCTATCAGACCATAAATTTAAAGTGAACATAAGAGAAATCAGCAAACTTTCTGTTGCTGCTGTTACATAGGTTCGACACAGCACTGATGGACTGTCTCCAGAGTCTGAAGCAGCTCATCCAACACCGAGTTTTTTTATTTAACAGTCACAACAAACTCACAGAGACACCGAAACAGCTCCGTCAGTTAACCCATTAATAATTGTTAACAGTATCTGTATGATGCTAAAAGTGTGTGTGCAGTGGTGTCATGATAAACAGAGAGAGTGACAGAAGGGCAAGGAAGCGCTAAGTGAAGCAATACACTGCACGCAGCTCTACAGTGAAATAAGATTTAAATCTATTAAAGTCATATTCATATGTGGGCGGCTATTTCTTTATGTGCCGAGGAAATACTAACAGCCTGAGTACTCGAGTATTCATGCCCATCCCTAGTATTTTGTTGGCTGTTTACTATTTTGGACAGAAGTAAACTTAGCTGGAAAGGCGGAAAAAAGTTGGAGGGATTAACACAACAATAGTGACAGCAGCAACATGATCCTGGGTGAAATCACTGAAAGATGAGTCCCTTGTTGTCACTGAATCTCAGAAATTGGGGAAATCTGTTTGCTGTCATCTGCAGTGACCCACAGAGAAGCCGCTGGAAGTCACGGACTGGGACGGTGTGTAAGTGCGCGTGCATGTGTGTGTGTGTGTGTGTGCCAGTGACAGCGAGAGCTCAGTCATGTGGAACAAGCGAGTCCTCCTCAACTGACTGTCAGTGAACAGCGGGTCAGCTCGCTGTCACATCTGGAAGCCAGCGCACACACTTTCTTATTCAAGGCTGCTGTGTATGACAGACTCTGAAAAGCAACCCTGAGCTTTGACATGCTATCTTTCTGAAGTTCCCGCTTCATCTGCAGTTCACAGGATCATATTTCTACAACACATGAGGGCATAAATGTTTAACTGGATCATTAATTTAATCTCAGGATAGAACCAATTAACATACATTGTCTTATTACTTTATCGATTCTCCCTTTCAGACCCTTGCGTGCTTGTATTTCAGCCATAATCAATATAAAAACACATATTCAAATGCTTCCTAATTGGTAGACTGTTAATCATTTTGCAGACAAGTCAGGATAAGTAATAAAAGTCTTTGCCAAAGACACATGGTTTCACATTAGCATATCTGACAACGGGTGGTGCATTGTGATACTCCGCCTGTCCTCATGTCTTGGACGGAGAAATAAGCACAAACTGTTGGCGATTTTAACAGATGGATGTGAGTCGTGCACAGTCATATATTGCTGTCAGTTTTTGGCGATCTCTGCGCTGGAGACACTTCACAGACGCGGCAGCAGCAGTGCCCTCCCATGCATGTTGTTCCAGCAGCATTGTCTTCTGTGAGACAAACTAAGACCTCATTCATGTGTGTTTTCCATTGCTTTTATCTTGAGTGATCCAGTCAGTCTCCACCCAGCCCCGTCTCTCTCCATCCCCATGCCTCCTTTGCATGTGTGCATACGAGCCCATTACGGGAATGGAAAAGCCACAAATAGTGCATTCAGAATGAAGCGAAGATTTAATGAATTTCTGTGTTGTTTTATGGCTTTATGGAGACTTCATGGAGTGATGGGTTTCATATGGGACTTGAGAGCCGCCGCAGAAGACTGAAAAACCCCGGCTTTTCCGTGGCACAATGGTTGTGATTGTCACGGCTTTGTCACTATGATGTGGGCTAGAATTTTAATTCATAGATGGAGTCTATATTTGTTGCATCTTCGGTACCTTGATGACATTAAAGGGAGCACATTTGTTGTTGTCTCAAAGCAGGAAGAGACAAACACTATGCAGCTGCACAGCTTCAGATCCAAAACAGCATCCTGGCAAATTACTGATTAGTCTTTATAGATTTATGAAAATATGCACTTCTGAATTTCTATATGAGGAAAAACACCAGTCCACAAGTTCCATCAATACTTGGAAAGCTTGTCAATCGGCTGACCTACAGTGTTGACACCAAAGGCCACGCTCAATCGGATTGCTATTAAAATGTAGTATAAATCCTTTAAGGGCAGCAGCACGAGGGCAAAGAGAAATGACAGCACTGCTGAAAATTACATCAGTCCTTAAAAAGGCATCGGCTTTTGCAAATATGTATATGAAGTGATGACAACAGATGAAGATAAAATGGGATTATATTCTTGCTTTCAACCCTGTTTTGTGTGTTACTACTGCTTTCTTAATTATGTTGTTGTGGCAAAGTAATCACTGCCTGGGTTATGTTCAGAGTAGGGCTGCTCCCAACTAAGAATTTTCCTCGTTGGCCATTAGTCGTCATTTAGAGCCATTAGTCAACTAGTCGCCTGCATGTTTACAATATTAATTTAATTATTAAATTATATATTTTGGGCGGGGCAACACAATGGTTTGAGTTGAAGGTGTGAGAAAGAATAGTATCAGTAACATTGTTAACACTGTGCTACATTACAGAGAAATACAAAACCGTACTAATGAACCTTCATTAATATAGGCCTATATTTTATCTACAAGTGCACGTCACACACTGAGCGAGCCGCCTGTTAATGACGCTGTCGGCAAAGCAGTAATGATTGTGCTAAGTGGCTAATGGGCATGTAGCTACTTCCATGTTTCAGATGATACGTCATGTTTGTAGTCGACCAATGAAGATGAGTTTACATATCACCTTGGGTTCTTCCTTCACCTTCTCAAAATGATCCCACACTTTGGATTTCCTGCCCGACATGTTATTAACTAGCCTGTGGAATAACCACAGGTACCAGCCCTGGAAATTAACCTGACTCCTGTCTGACTGCTGAGCGTGGACACTTCCATTGTCTGTCGTTTCAAATTAAATTCCCACATGATCCAGTTATATAGGTTTTGATGTATTTTGACAAGGCCAGCTCCTGATAGTTTCACTTTTTTTTTGTTGTTGTTTTTTTTCTGCAGCTGAGCGACCAATTAAATCTTGCTGACTAACAACCTTTCTGGTCAACTAATATTTGGTCGACTATTGGGGGGCAGCCCTAATTCAGAGACAGTGATTCTTTTAGGTAATTAAACATCATATTTATGTATCACATGGGCTTTAGAAGGAGATGGTTGGGGTTAGGGACCAGAACCCAAGATTGCCTATTTTGGTGGAAAACAGCTGAAAAACGTTTTAAGTGAACATTTTGCTGATTTGTTAAGTATCAACATATTTGTGACTTGACAAAAATGATAATGAGAAACATTTCCTCATGATTTTAATAGAAAACATAATTTGCTCGGCATTATGTTTCTCTCAAAACCTATTTGCTGTTCCTTTCAATATTTTATTTTATTATTTAACCTTTATTTAACCAGAAAAACCTCTCGAGATTAGCAATCTGTTTTTCTTCTTCTCTGACAGAAGAGCCAAGACAAGCAGCAGCATAAGTTAGAGACAGACAACATAGAACAAAAATACACAATAAAAATGTAAAGCTCTAAAGCCAGCCATATAAAACACAAAATAAGATTGCTAATAATTATATACATCAAGTTATATGCTTTTTGTTAGATGAAAAAGATGATGATTGCCCAAATTAAAGCCACAAAATCTTCTTCATCCTTTTACTTGTCCACTTCCAATATTCTATTTTTCTATAAATCCACATCTGACTATTTTTTCAATTTGCTTTTTGAATCTGTTACAAAATGGTAGTAATACGGAGAATAGACAATTTATTTAACTTTTTTTTTTAAAAAATCACAATGTTTGACATCAGCATTTCCAAACATCAACATGTCCTTTGACCCCTCATCTATGTCTGAGTAACCAAGATAAGTCTGATATGTCTGTAAAGTCATGTATGTAATTTGTTGGTTTATGAATATAAAATAACTGATTTACAATGATACTGACTGATAGCCTAGTTAATATTCAAAATTACCACTTCCTTTTTTAATAGTGTTAAGTAACACAATGATATGTTTTACCTCCATCAGTAGGATTAGTTTATAAGCTCTAACTGGTAGGTGAAACTGTCCTGTGCTTTGTTTTACCTTAAATCATCACAGCACCACATTCATGCATGTTTTACCTCAGTATTTTCCAGAAGGTCACATTCAAACACTTACCACGTCAGTTTGGATATCTGACAGATGAAATGGTGAAAGTGGACTCTAATGCGCAATGGGGTAACGTTTTCCAGATCGGGGGTGATTTTCCCGACACCTCATTCTGTGTCCAGCCCAGAGGCCATTAGTGATAGAGGCTGAACACGACTGATTGGTGTAGCAGACCAGGAAGTGGTCTCTGTAGTGTTGAGTTGTATTGTGTTTTAATGGTGGTGGGTTTTGGCTGGAGTTGGGTCTAGGTGGTGTTATAAGGTTTGAAAAGGCCCACACTCACACCCCATATGGTGGGAATTATAATAATTTGAGGCGCGTTGTGGTGCATTTTGGGGCGCCTGTAAAATCTTTCAGTCGTGCTGTTTTAGCTCAGGACTGCAGTTAGCAAGTGAGGAAAATACTGTGTGTCAGTTGGCAAATGTAAAATGTTTCAGATATTTAGTAGTCATGCTCAGCTGGGCTGCTATTTCAAGGAAAGAATAACACGAGGTAGAAAGCCGATGGGAGCAACCAATGAAAATAAAATATTACAACTGGGAAATTAAAAAAACAATTATTTTTTATATAGCACATAGTGAAACATTACATGGTTTGAATGGATCCACATCTAAAGAACAAGTCTGACTCTGATTCTCATAATGACACGAGCATAATTTTCTGTTTAGCATTAAGCTAATATCAATACAGGGACTGGACTTGCATCAAGAATCAAAAACTGTTTAGTACTGAAAGTTGTTTGTCAGATTCACAGTCTTATTCACTCATTATTTGATTAATTATTTCCAGATTTATGGATTTATGGCTAGTCTACAGCCATGCGAGGCTCTGTGAGCTTGCACAGGCCCGCAGGAACGCAGCTCAGCCTTGCTTCCATTTTGTACACTTACAGTATTGCAACAAAAAAATCCCCAACTGCCCAAAACGCATTTTACCCATAGACGACCATTATAACAGAGACGTCTATAAAACTGTTGAAAGGACGCTTTGAACTGCAGAAGTCAGATATGACTCCTTGTGTTATGACTTTTTGATCTATGGTGGTTTTATGTTTGTAAAACTTTCCTAGAGCCACGTCATCACAATGAGCTGAGCAGGAACTTAAGGGCAGGGGAAGGGCTAGTGGGAGAAACACGGCTGCGCACACTGGGGGCTGCATGTTGCTGAAGTAAACCTGAAAGCTAGAAACTTTTCCCAAGCAATCCCATAGGAATTAACAGGTGCCATCTTTGGTTTCGATATCAAGTTATTATTACACATCTTGTCATGATCCTGGGTTTTGGTTTCATAGCTCATATTTAATCTGCTTCCTGTTTTATTTTGTAGATTCTCTCCTCATGTGTCATGTCTAGTTTTACTTCCTGTCTTTGTGTGTTTGCCTTCCTGTTTTCTGTCACACCTGTCTCGTTAAGTCTTGCCTGTTTCCTGAGTCTTCCCTTCACACCTGTTCTGTATTAGTCTTGTCTGCTCCACCGTTGTTGTCAGCCAATCCTTGTCTCACTCCTTTCGCCCATGTCTTCCTTCTCCAGCTGTGTCTCATCCTTGTGATTAGTCTTCTGTGTTTATATACCTGTGTGTTTCCCTTTTTCCTTTGTCAGTCCATCTGCGTAGGCTACCTTCTGTGTTCCCTCTGTGTTCATCATCTGTGGTCTTCATGTCTTTTCCTGCTTTAGTTTGGATTTTTGTTCTGCGCACAGATGGTTTTTTTTTTGAGTTGCCTGCCTTTATTTGGAAGTCCTTCATCAGCTACATCAAAGCTCGCCTTTTGCTGATAACCTAAACCTGCCTGTTGAATCTGCATTTGGGTCCTCTTCTGAACTGAAACTATAATACATCTATGATCCACATCTAAAGGCGAAGTCTGAATCCGATTCCCATAGCAACCAAGACAGCCACAATCATCAAGTTCTGTTTAGCATCAAGCTAATATCAGTTTGAGGATTAGGTATCAAACATCACTGTGTTTTGGGCACAAATTGTGTCTGTGGCATCAAATATCAAAAACGACAAGTGCTGAAATTTGTCAGATTCACAGCCTTATTGACTTATACTTTGATTAGATGTTTCCAGATTTACTGCTAGTCTTCAGCCATGCTAGCGGCTCTGCAAGGCTGGACTTAGGCATAGTGACAACACTAACATACTGATGTTCAGAGGGTATAATGTGTACCATCTTATTTAAGTGTGTTAGCATGCAAGCAACATTTGATAACTGGTAAAAAAAACCAACGCAAAATACAGCTGAGGCTGATAGCAAGTCATTAGTTCTGGACCAGTTTTGGAACCCGATTGTGTCCCATGTAGGCAGCAGATACCCACATCAAGACTTCCTCTTTTTTAAGACCGGCACTATAGCTAATCTCTATAATCACATATCTGCATATGGACGCAGATACATTTTTAAAAAAGCATATATAAAGCTAACTCATTGTCAGACGGTAGCCGATTGATTCCAAGATTGGATTTCGGACAATAAGTTCCACCTCTCTACACAGAATGTTTAACCTGTCGTTCAAAAATGATACCTCGGACTACAAATGGACTACAAACTGAAACCAGAACACTTCTGACAACAAAATCTTGTTGTGTCATAAACAGATTCTGCATACATATGTAGATAGCTTAATAGACCAAATAACAGCAATCCAATCGGTAGCTGTTGAGACATTCAGTGTCAACCAAAGCGTTGGACTAGAAAAAACGTGTTCCTTAATGTGAGGTTTTAAAAAAGTATTGTATTGGTTTTGGCACAAGGACAGAACATAGAACAACCCATCCGGAAGTTTAGCCTGGTAAGTGTCACAGCTACTTTCTTGTGCCAAATGCTGAAGCCATTACTGAATTCACCAGCAAAGCATCACTAACGTCCTGTTAAATCTCCTAATTATGACTGGACACTCAAAAGCCACGCAGTCACTAATTAGCTACTGACCAACAAAAAGTATTTCATTTCCTTTAAGAAAAGCCCACACACCCACACATGTGCATGACTTTACCCCCTAACCACCCGCCCACCCTCTTACACACACACATACGCACATTCAAACTCATTGCAGTGGTATCCTGCTGTAAGCCACCAAAGATGAAAATGTAAAACACTGTAGTCTCTGTGGGAGTGTAGCACTTCAGCTAACCTCCTGTCGAGAAAACCCTCCTCTTCCTCCATTACTGCATCATTATTCATAGAAAAAAAATCAGCTGATAACAATGTATTTAAAATCTGTGGGTGGCAACAGTCTTTCTGCCAGTCATGTGGTTTCCCAGAGGGGTCTAACCATCCACTTCCTCTCTCTGCCTATAGTGAGAGGACCTCCAGGCTCTCACCTCCAGTCATCAAGTTTTCAGTGTGTTTGTGTGTTGAGTTTTTCTTTAGCTCTAATGCATATTGTGTCACTAGCCGTTGTGAAATATTATTTACAATGATGTTGTTCAGTGTCAAACCCGTCCTCAGGCTACACTTGTTTTTTTTACACGTTAATTTCTGTTTCTCTCCAACTTTGGCTTCAGTGATACTTTAAGGCCTCGTCGATTGCTCAGGTTTCAATTTAGACAAAGAACATGTAGACAGCATGGCGGCATTCGCCCTTGGTATCCCACAGACAATGATGACTCCTGTTGTGTGTGCAATGCGCAGGGTCTTTATCACATCAACACTGTCGATGGTGTGGTTTCACAGCAAACCTTTATGCTTTGTCACTGTAGGGCACCCAGGTTATACTTAAAGCAGTAGTTTAACATTTTGGGAAATGTTACACTCACCCACGTGTTCCCCTCCTTGCAGAAAGTTAGATTGAGGATTGATACTACTTCTCTGCAGCTGTGGCTCAGAGGCAGAGTGGGTTCTCCACCAATCGGAAGTTTGGGGGTTTGATCCCCAGCTCCTCCGATCCACATGTCGAAGTATCCTTGGGCACTGAACCCCAAATGCTCCCGATGGCTGTTCCATTGGTGTGTGAGAGCATACAGTATGAATGGTTACTGAGTCGCAGGTGGCACCTTGCCAGTGGCCAGTAGTCTCGGCCACCAGTGTGTGAATGGGTGAATGTGGATCCATAGTGTAACAGCACTTTGAGTGGTCAGAAAATTATGAAGGTGCTATACAAGTGCAGTCCATTTACCATTTATTTCTGTCCGTTAGCCTAAATATAAAGCTACTTTAACAGCTGATTAGCTTAGCATAAAGACTGGAAACAGGTGGAAACAGCTAGCTCAGCTCTGCCAAAAGGTAACAAAAGTTCACTAATTAACACATTTTAATTGAATTACTTGAATCTTGACAAGTTTCAGTTTTGTGGTCACTGTGAAGTGAACAGAGGAGAATTCAAGAAGTTAAGGCTCCAAACACATGAGCTATAATGTATTAATTCATGAACTAAAGAGGTGCTGGTAGGCAGATTTTGTTTCCTTTGGACAGAGCTAAGTTAGCTAAGCTAACTGGCTGCTAGCTGTAGCCGTATACTGGACAGGGATTGGTATCAATCTACTCATCTACTTCCCGGCAAGAAAACAAATATGCGCTACGAATTAGCACCCCTACTGGTAAGGTTAGGTTTAGGACCAGATTAATGATAGGATGTTACCCTGACTTTTGGTTTCACATCTGAAATGAACCCTGGTCCTGTGTATGTTTGACCCATCCACAACCTCAGCCTTCCTCTCTACACAGTCTTTAAACTATGTGGCCTGGCTGACGGAGGAAAGCCTGCAGCACATAGGTTACGTGATCACAGCCTCATGGCTCATGATTAAGTGGGTTGTATACAAATTATAGTGAATTACTTTCTGTAGGTATAAGTACAAACAGTAAATGAGAACAGCCTGGTTTCATCCAGCCACAACGGCATAAATCGAGGTTCCCACACTCATCCTGTCAGCCTGACGGGCCGTCCGTGGCCCCCGAGGCTGCTTCTGTCACCCTCTGAGCACAGCAGCACTGCTGGGAAATGTTTTCCTCCAGTTTGTTGTTTGCTCTCCTTCTCATTTTTACGACCTTGATTTTCCACATGCCTCGTTAATTGGGTTTTAGCTCTGAAAGCGATTGGACATAGAGACGTCTGCCAAAGCAGAAGTCTCCTTTAGCAAGTCAGTGTTTAGCGTACATGGTCCAGTAAATGACTATAATAACCCATGGAAATTTAGATCTGTTTTTGTTTTTAGAAAATGACATGATAATTTGATTCTTGGGATCTTTTTGTGTGCTCTGCCTACTGTGCAGAGTGCCTTTTGTCAGAGCGCTACAGGGGATGTAGCTGCAGCACTTCAGCGGGAGAACCCATAATCTCGGGGGCAGGAAGTCTCTTGGCCACATCCTTGTTGCCAGGGTTAGTATTTAATCTTCTCATCCAGACTGCCTAGAAGATATCAGTGGTGTAATCAGCGGTGTAGCACTTCAGGGAGGAAAAGTGCTACATCCTTAAAGCAGCAGGGAGTTCCAGACTAATGTGGCTAGTCAGCAATGTTGTCCAAATACTGGGCTAAATAGAAAACATCTTTGTGTGCTCTTTTTTGCGTGACAGTAGACTGAAAGGCATTTCTTCCTTATGTTAAATTAAAGAGCTGTATTTGTAGAACAAAACAGTAGATTTACATGCATGAGAAAATTGACAAGACGTTAATCATCCCTGATCTGTTTACAGTTTCTCCTCACACCACACACAGGAGCAGATTTATGATAGAAAATGCTTTTATTGATTCTCTGATAATGAGACAGATTGTGATGAGGGAGATAGGGACCCGATGAGAGAGAGGGGGCAGAGCCGCAATTCATTAACTATTCATGAATATGGAAAGGGAACTTATGGTCAATTACTGAAGTGACACTTACATGAAGGAGTGAAGGACAAATCCAGAGGAGTATGGATGAGAGAGGAGAGGACGGAGAGGGAGACGAGCGTTCAGTTTCTCATCAGTAAACACTGACACCTCTGCGCTCACATATGTGTGTGTGCGCTCACACACATACACACACGCGCACACAGTGAACAATCTGTCATATAGAGACAGACGTATTGATCAGACATAGATAAACAGGGGACAGACAGGCAGCGATAGGCCATTTGCAGCTCTTGTTGTTGGATAATAATCAATTAATGGTGTTTTATTATGGGGATCATTTAATGGGGGTGGATTGAAATGGCTTAACTTAAAGTAAAGGGGAAACTTGAAACTTAAAGAGGAGCAGGAGGCCCTTTCCTCCTTCACACTCATAGTCTTGGACTCTCCATGAGACAACAAATACTTTTTCATGAATACAGAACTACTAAAGGTTTCTTCATTGTTGCAGCACATATAACATGCATTTTTACATTTTGTTTTCCCTTAAGTAGCTTTCTTTCACCTTATTCCACACCATCTGACAGTATCAGTCAATGTTTTTTCTGACTTGGATCCACCGCTTCATTAACACTGATTGAAATATTCACACACATTTTTTAGAACTTCACCAATAAATCAATTCAATATGTTTTGGCTTGTGCATTAGTTTTTACATATTTCCCCCAAATTGATCTTGATGTATTTGTCATCTTTGCAAACTTCAGAAACAGTTTGACATGTTGGATTTATTCCCCAAAGTTTAATGAGACGATCAAAACCACTCTCATGTTTCTGTGCTACGTATGAAGCCAGCAATTGATTAGCTTAGACTGGAATCTGGAATCGGACTGGAATTGGGAAACAGCTATTTAGCTTGGTTCTGTCACAAGGTGGCAAAATCTGCCGACCAGCACCTCTAGTAGTGAAAATACATGGGGCATAGACGTGGTGTGACACATCTGCTGCAGCATGCCCACAGCAGAGTTCATCCATTAGAATCAGCTGCAGATTCTACACGTGAGCACCGAAGGTTGTCCATGTGAGCAATGTTCTGCCCGACACTGTTCTTCCATGGCTGGGCTTTGTTTTTTTCTCTGCACTCTCCAACAGGTAAAACCTACAAAGAACTTTGTAAAAAGCAAGTATAATCTCTTTAAAAATATTAAAATGAATACCTCATTGTCCTAAAGGCAATTTGATGCAGCAGAGCAACCTTGTGGGTGTTTTTACATTCTACATTAAAATAAATCAATCAATGCATCCTGTAGTTAAAACAATATACTTAATTAAATCAGTCTCAGGTAATATAACCTATGCTTCTAAACGCTGCATAACCAGCTGCATTATCACCTGGCAAAACTCAGTACCTACACAGTAAAATGGTACGCAATCACATGCTACAGAGACGGATTTTGTGTAGCAGGTAAAAACCTCTCTGTCCCACCTAGCTGAAGTGCTATCGGTGCGTCATGTATTTTGGTCATAAAGCTCACTGTGGGCATTTTTATGTGCCTAAGTATGATTGCCCCACCTCTCCACCTCTCCTCCCTCGCTGTTTAGCTTTAATGTTAGTAATGTTGTTCGTACCCGATTTGCGTCATCATCTACATGACATGTCTTTATGTTGTTGCTACACTGTAGGAAAGCACGCCACTTGCAAGATCCCAAGCCCTTCGCATTATCCCTACTATTGTTTATATTTTGGAGACAATGTCTAGAACACATATGCAGATTCAGTGGTGTTGAGAAATGCCTTCGCAACTGTACTCACCGACTGCTACTTGCATTAAATAGCCATCCACTTCTGTGTTTTGGTACAATTGCTTTTCACGTGGACCATACTCGAGACCATCTTTTCAAGAGGACACAGGTTTGTTGATCTGTGCCCGGGTATGGTACACATCGTTCACACCAATCAAACAAACTGGACTTTGGGGTCAAGTGTACTTGGATCCGGGTCAGGTCCCTGATGTGAAAGCAGCCTATGTCATGTTATGTCTTGTTTTGTTTAATCCTGAGAAAAATCAAACTGTTTAAAGATGGGTTTTTTTTCTCACATGACACAGAAGGTAACTGCACCTGGCTAAGAAATAGTCTAGCACTAATCCCCTCTAAGACTGCAACATGTTGAGCATTAGAGGTGCTGGTGGTGGATCTTTTACCTTCATCTTTGTACCTTTGGTTCTGCTGGCATAAGCTTCATATGAATATGAATATGTGTCAGACTACTCCTTAAAGAGCTCCACTACAGTTTGAAATGTAATTCTGTGGGTTTCAGCAATGTTTAGCTGCACAGAAAGAGCTTGTATTGACTGATGCATCAGCAAGCTGCTGCTTGTCAAGAGGTTACTGCACTGCATTTGACCACAGAGCAAGAGTGAAGTCGGTGCAACCTGTGCTGCTGCTCATAACCACAGTCAGTTGCTTTCATCAGCCCCTTTCCGCTCACACATTGAGGCTTTGTTTAACTCTAGTTCTCTCAGCTAGAACATAAACAAAATCTAAATAATCTTGGCATATAGCACTCAAGTAGTTAATCCTTACACATGGTAAATATGAGTGTATTTGTTTTTGTTTTTTGACTGAATTAAAATGATATTTTTTGCTTTTGATTTTTCATCTTAAAGGCTGACAGATGTTTTTGTATCAACATCTGCAGGCAAACACTGGGTCTAATGGACCGTTACTTTATGAATACTGCAGTTTGCTTTTCATAATCATCTAATCAGTGTTTGACCACAAACAATCTCACTGCAGCAACTGCCAAAACTGTAATAAATTTCCCTTGGATGTCCGTCAGCGATCCACATTTCTGAATGGCCTCTTGTCATCGCAGACTTTCGATCTCAAACAAATAAAGCACACCGGCTCCATTACTTGTTTATTTTATAGAGAGCCACATTAAAGCTCTCTGTTTCCAGTAACAAATAAGATGTGTTGAGTAAATGAATTGCAGATGATTCATTTGCTGTTTCAAAACATTGCTCATCATCTGCTTGTCATGCAAAACAATTTGTCTATGAAATCCAAATCCACCACAGTTTTGCCTCACTCTGTCTGTCAATAAGAACAAACGCCAGATCTGTCGAATTCCACGTAAGCCACAATGCCTGTTTGCCAGATAGCACTAAAAAGTTAATAGGACAGCAGATGCATTCAGTTAGTGGAGAAGAAATTTAAAGACAAAGAAAACTGTAAACATATGTACGAAGATATATCAGTATAGCTCATATGAGCAATACTGGTTTGGGTTACAGATTAATATACACTGGATTACTTAGCAAAATTTATTTCTGTAATACCGTAGCACATAACTCAACACATGTCTTTTCACTGCCGTGTTCCACACAGCATCTCTCCTCCTCGCAGCCATGTGTTTAACACACTAGCTGAGCTCAGCAGCTTGCCATCCTGGTTGCACTTCCTGACTTTGGTCTGTTTGGTCTGTTTGGGTCCTTGTAGAAACCCGTAGGGGAGGTGAGGGTGGTGAAGGAGGGGGGGCACTTTGCTCTTGCAGGAAGAAAGAAGAGGGGGGTGGAAATCTGGAAATTGCTGTTAAGTGGTTCTTGAGGCTTTGTGGTTTTGACTCATCAGGCCCATAGTGAGTGGATTGTCCCGTTGTGCAGGCCTTAGTGAGGATCACATGGGCCGTCTGAGGCCCCGGTACGTAAACACACTGCAGCGTATAGACCTTTAATCTGGGGTGCTTTAATGTTTAGGGTATATCATGTGTTTACGTTATCGCTTGATGTTGTTTTCACTGAAGTCAGTTTGTACTCCACATGTGATTACAGCGGCATGGTGCGATTTCACTAAATGTAAAGCGATAATGCAGCTGGCACTTTTCCTTTTTAAAGCTTCAAGAATCAATATTCTGTATTTAAATTTGGTCAAATGTCTATGTGTAACATGAAAGAGGTTCATCATAGCGATGGACCCACAGAGAATTATCTACCAACTCTTCAGTTTGCCTCAGCTCCACAGAGTGTTTAAGGGTCTTTTAGCTCAGGACTTATTAACTTTTTTCACCAATGTACCACCTTTGAAATATTTTTTCAGCCAAACACCCCCTGACAAGCCAAAAACACTTTTGGTTAATCAAACTGACATTTACATTTTTATTGAACTTAACGTACAGCAGACAGACAAAATCAACAATGAGCTGGTGAACATAGAGGAGCATTTAGCAGCTAAAGAGCCAAATATATTCCCACAGGCATTGGTGGAGACCAAAAACAGAGCTAAAAGAAGAGTGAATATTGGATCTCTACCAATCATGTGGACTCGAATCAGAAATCAGGAGTACTTTATGGATCCCTGCAGGGAAACTAGGACACGCTACAGTTGCTTTATACTGTACATCAGCATAGAGAAATTATAAGAAAATTAAAATAGAAATAAATATTATGCAAGAAACAAATGTGCATTATGCAACAATATATAATCCAATATTTACATATAAATATAAGAAATATATAAAATGTATACAAATATGTGTATCATAAAACAAGTGTGCTAAATATAAATGCAAGAATAGACCAGTTAAGAGTTAGATAAGAAAGAGTATTGCTGAGCTGAAGTATTATTGCACAATTATTTAGGGGGCCTTGAGTCAGTGTTGCATTTTCTACAGACTACTGCACAGTTAAAATATAAATAATAAATAAATTATGGATTATATCTGCTGCTGATTGGTAAAATAAGTCCAAACACGACTTCAAATGGATGCTAATTTTGCTGTGTGTCTGCTAAATGTGTTAGGTATCTGTTTGCTAATACGTTTATCAACTTTATATGGCTGTGGTAATATGTCAGTGTTGTGTTTACAGCTTGTTTGACTGCCCCAAGTGGCTAAAATTGCCTAATACTGCTTTAGAAAAGTACAACATATGGAAACACAGCTAATGAAGCTCTCAAACTGTGACACATTAGTTACATGTATGTATGTTACAATGTGCAATAGTCTCCATCATGGCTTTGAGAGATGAATCAGAATTCTGTGTCTGATCAGTTTCTTCTTCTCATTCAGGAACCTGATGCCTCGGACGCTGGACGGCCAGATCACCATGGAGAAGACCCCCAGCTACTTTGTCACAAAGGAGGCTCCTAGCCGTGTCTGCACTATGAACTGCCAAACCAAGCTCATCGTGGTGGTCAGAGATCCTGTGACGCGGGCCGTGTCTGACTACACCCAGACGCTATCCAAGAACCCAGGCCTTCCATCCTTCCAGAACCTGGCTTTAAAAAACTCCACCACAGGTCTGATTGACACCACGTGGAGCGCTGTGCGCATCGGCCTCTACGCCAAACATCTGGAGAACTGGCTCCAGCACTTCCCCTTGTCTCATTTTCTGTTTGTTAGCGGTGAGCGCCTGGTGTCTGATCCAGCTGGGGAGATGGGCCGGGTACAGGACTTCCTGGGTCTGAAAAGGGTTGTTTCAGACAAACACTTCTACTTCAACCAGACCAAAGGTTTTCCCTGCTTGAAGAAGCCCGAGGGGAGCAGCAGACCTCGCTGCCTCGGAAAGTCTAAGGGCAGACCCCATCCCCAAATCCCCACCGAGGTCCTGCAGAGGCTGAGAGACTTCTACAAGCCCTTTAACCACCGTTTCTACCAGATGAGTGGACAAGACTTTGGCTGGGACTAATCGAGGAGCTTCCTGTCGTAGCCCAGATCAAAGCCAGTTTGACTGTTCAATGCTCCACAGGACTAACGTTCTCAGGGACGGGGTAGAGAAACACAAAGTCCACAAGCTGAACTCTGCCTCAGTGGACTCAACATGACATGCAGCACATGAACCGTCAGTCACAGTTTAGTTGTAGAGTCGAAGCCGACACGAACACCGTGCTGCCAATATGCAAGTTACACACATGGCTTAGTTATTAAACCATTAAACCATTTTCTTGCCTGTATGTTAATGTTACACAGAAGTTAGAAGCAAAGTACGCACCAAAGGGAAAGGAAAAAACATTGCCTTTGAACATCATCTTTTGACTTTTGTTTATAAAATAAGCTGATATTTATAGATTCTGTTGATTTGAAATACAACAGCTACAGATTTCTTTTATGAAAGAAATGTATTTATTACACGACAAGGTAAGACATAAAACTGAGTATGTTTTCATTGACAGGACATTGGAGGAAAAAATGTCCCACTCCATGACAAACCACTATGTCTTTTTAATTATTAGCAGTGTTACCTTGACTGCATTTATATTTTCAGAGCATTTACCGTTTCTAAATGTCCTTTGAAATGCTACATATCTTAGTTTGCTGTTGCAGGGTATTTCTGTGCACATTGCAGTTGACATACCAATGATACCTCATCTGTAAATATATGACGTTACAATAATCAGACACCATACATTCCATTTGTAGGCATTTGTAGATATTTCTCCCCTCAGAGCCGCACATATTTTAATTGCCTTTGACAGTGCAAACTGTATCTCCTCACACTCACTTTTACCAGTTACTGCTCTGACTCTGTGATTATTCTGGGCTCCAAAACCTTAATTCTGACTCTGATTCTTTGTGTTGTGAAGTAGTTTTATCTCACAGAGTTTCATCCGTTTTCATTTCATGTGTTACTGTAAAGCAAACTGAGAATGTTTGTGTAAAGACTGTTGGAAGAATGACACATGCTTGGCCCTCAAAAGGTAATCCAATAAAGGTATTTAATGTATCTGAAACCTGTGCTCATTCTAATCAATATTTTTGGAAGGATCAGCCATCAATAATCCCCTCCCTTGAACATAGATTAGCACCTCCAACTAGCATGGCAGGCCTGCCAAAGTTTGGATTTCCCCACATGTTGAAGTGGTGTACATGAGGCTGTAGTAATGAGATACTGTGCAGAGTTTGAACAGTGGTTTAGCATGTTTAACACCAAAAACACAAGCGCAAAAGTGTGAGAAACAGATGAAACAGGTGTTAGCATGTCTGCTAACTAGCAACCTCTAGTAACCTACTTTTGGGAGTTGTCTATCTATGTTACTAGGGTCCTACGCTCCCCCAGCTCAGTATTTTCTCAACATGACACATTAAGGAGACCCTGTTTTTGCCCTAGATCAAATGCTCAGGTATATTTCTGTCGGTCAATATGTTGAAATCACCTACCTGCAGTTTATAGCCTATTGAAACCTACGCCCTTAAATCTGTGGGCAAGACAGTTTTCTTGACTTCGACATTGATGTCTCCACAGTGAGGATTTTTACTCCCCAAGCAGGGCCATTCCTATGTTCCCAGGGTCCTATGTTCCACAGCTGTATATAGTTCCTATCGGGAACCTGTAAAAGATGTTCCCCAGCTTTGTCTTTGCTTAGGGTTAAGATATTGGACTACAATCATGAGTCTGAGGGTCATGAATTGCACTGGACCTGGCCATAATGTTATGCACACTACCCTTTTAGCTCCTTTGGTGCCCCAGTATTTACTCCTTTTGTATGGAGAATGACTCCCAAACATATTTCAGCCCTAACTTTAAAATAATAAGAATTAGTCAACCAGTTAATTAACCAATTAAAAGAGAAGAACAAAAACAAAGATGAACAAAGGAGAAAATAATTATTAAACATTTTAGGGTCTGGAAATTAAAAGTAGTTGGCTATTGCCATTTCCTTATATGTTAAGATTAATGCTGCGTTCCAGGCAACCTGTAACTCGTGTTTTTACAACCTTCTACCCGTGAAAGTGCACTGGAACGGCAGTCAAACCCGTAACTTACCACCCGTGAACTCCAGATCGATGTACTCCCAGTTATGCTTTTTGACGTCACACAGCCCTCTAAACCAATACCTTACTCCTCTAAACAACAATGGCAGCCCTATGGATGCGGTGTTGATGCAGGTGATACACGGTGAGAAAGAGACGTAAAATAACCCTCATGTTAACGCATTATTGGCAGCTGCTCTAACAGCTGGTTTCCAGTGCAAGAATAAATCAATACAAAATACATTTCCAAACGGACAGATAACGTAAAATAAAAAGTATAATAGCATCTGTGACCTTATGCGCCATTTCTCCTCCTCCGTTTCGCTCAAATGAGCAAGGAACCGGCACTTTTGGTGACAGAAGTGATCATAAACAAACATAAACCCTGCACAGTCCGCCATGTTGCTTTAAGAGTTTGGCGTGACTTGCCTGGAACGCTATGAAGTCGTGAGTCGTGACTTGAAGTGGTGACTTATGGGCTCAGAAACTTGCCTGGAACGCAGCATAAGAAAGAGGTTTAGGGTCAGGTTAGTTTATTTATGAGATACTTTAATTTGAAATGTGTCAAATTTGACAGAAACACAATAGGTAATGTGTGTAAAAAAGGGAAATTGCGAACATAGAACACTGGGAATGAGATTTGCACCCATTGAAGCTGCATTTAAAACATTCATCTCCCTTCATGTATCTTTGTTCTATTTCATTTTATTTTTTAATTAATTAATTTATTTATTTATTGCAATTCAATCTGCAAAGATAGACCTTACCAATCTCTTACAATATTGGTTTATATGAAGAGACACTTGCTCAAAACGCAACACAAGGCTGACTCGGCCCTAAGGAATATAGGACCTTGGGAACATAGGGATGACCACCTTACTTTTAAGGCCACTGAGCACATCTTGACATAACTAGGTTGAATTAGTTTGTGAGGCTATGGGTTATCATAAAAGAGTTTTCTTCTTTATTCATACTCCCACTGTGGCATTACTAGTGGTCAAAAAGAACCTTTAAGGTTGTCAAAAACATTTGTTAGGCCCTTTAAATGCAAAGATGCTGTTTAAAAATCTGTAAGCTAAACAGCCAAACAGGGTTATGTTAAAACAAAAAATAGCCTACTGATCTAACAGTTTTTTAATGCTACGACTAGCTCTACACTGCAATACAAGAACAATGCTGTTTCTTTATTTTCATGTTGTCTTATTTTTGTCCTGTCTTTAGCATGATATTATGTTATAAGCCACTTTGTATACATTTAAGATTTTCTTTACAGGATTCTTGTTCTAATATGAATCAGCTGCAAACATTAAAAAAATGTTTCAATTTAGCTAACGTTAGCTTAATTTGCTACCAACAGCTTGGCCTACAACTACAGCTATGATACAGCATTCTAGAACAGGCGTGTTCAAAGTCCGGCTCGCGGACTGATTCATGTCTTTCAAAATACACTACAGGTGGTCCACCACACAATACTGGTTAATCAAGCAAGATCATTTTGCATTTTTTTCCCTTGACCTCACAATGATAGGACTAAAATACAGTTTATAGACATGCACCAAGTAGGAACTATGTAAGTTCATAAACAGATGATAAGCAACCAAACGAACACTTCAGCAGACACGTCCTGCTAGGCAGAAGACATGGCTACAGCAAAGAAGGATAAAGACAACAGCAAGGGCTGCCGCTTTTAAGAGCCGTAAAAGATCAGCAGTTGCGTTGTTACATTTGTATGTGATTCTTTTTTTTAAAAATCACCCATTTGATGCGAGAAGCAGCCGATCCCCTTTCAAAAAAGCTTGGAAGCCCTTGTTCTAGAACATGGATGTATGGACTGAATCACTGTGACGTCAAGCAAACAAAAGGGTCGACAACTGGCCATTGATTTAACTTAGGAGACAGGATACCATTTTGTACTATTGGCACAGCTTGTGATGCATCATCTTTGTTATAGAGTACCTTTGTTCTAGAACAGAAAGCTTGGCAGGCGCAGCAGTAACTAGGGGGCGGGCTTAGTTAATGGTCAGTTCTTCCATAGTAACCCTGTTGGTGCTTCCACAACCAAAACGTCTCTCTCTGTCTCTCTTTCCGTCCTTGCCGTGCTGTTTCCCACTCTCTCCCCGCACTTTATTTATGCTTTTAGACTTCAGCTCGAAGTCTCGCTCTTCCCTCTCTTCCTCTCTCGCACTGCTTTTCCCTCTCGCCACTTCCACACAGTGAGACCACATGTACAGTCTGAGGCCTGCGTGCTGCTGTGGCCTTTAATTATAAAAGATGTCAGCTCACTCAGAAAGCCCCCCCCTCCTTCCTCTCTGGGCTCCGAATTAGCAGCAGAGCTCTTCTCTTTCATCGTACACTATCCTGTACGGAAGGGGAAAAAAAAAAACATCTGCTGTGGTGGAACAACCAAAAAAGAACCCACTTAAGATCTGAGGAATACACTGAGCTGCAGATGTTTGTTTTATTTTAACAATGCATGGATTTATGCCTGACCAGTGCTTGTATTCAATGATTAAACCAAAAATATTTAATCAAAACTATTAACTTTGAGCTTTGTTTGTGGAAACGTCAGTGGCTGCTTGCATTAGCATGCTGGTGCGTGTATTCAGGCGAGTTTGCATGCACACACACCCCTTGCTTTGGCTCTTTCCATACATCTTGCCTCCTCTAATTCCAGTCAATATTTCTGTCACATTCCCCCTCTGTTTTATATGTCTGGCATTAGTTTTTAGTGGGCCTCGCTAAAATTTAAATGTGCTTGGCTCACTTCATCTGTGCCAGCTTTTATTACTCTGCATTACCAGTCATAGTGATAGCTGCCTTTTCGCTGTGCCAGCCCAGCAGCAGGCATTAAAGATAACTGATTTCCCATTCTGCCATCTGCGAAAGACGTTAGCATCAGTGTTCGCAGGACCAGCCCGGTCGTTAAGTTTCATTAAATCAGCAGGAGATTCAGCATAATCTATGGTTGTCACTAAACATTGGTAATGATGTGAGAAATCCAATTGAGGTGAAGGAAGAAAGAGCCAAAAAAAGAGGAATGATTGAGAACATGTTCCCTAAAAGCGAGACGTGAAGATGTACGTTGGTGTTCATGAAAATAAACTACTGCTCATGTAATAAACCGCAACTTCATCCAACTCAGTGAAGCAAATAAGCCTCAGTATTCCCTTTGGTTTGTCTTTGCATACGTTGCTCTGTATGAGCTCATGAGCGGCCAACCTCCCACAAGAATCTGTAGACACCACCAGCACTTTGTCATGTTTTATGACTCTGTCATCAATATTTTAGGTGTACGGCAATTCACAAAATTCACGATTTGATTTGATTCAATAGACTAAGGCGGTGTCGCAGTTCCAGACATTCTCACTGCAGCTGTCTGAGAGTCTTTTACATTTCCATTAGACATTTATGTGAGGGTTCAACTTTAGTCTATACTGTAATATTTATGAGCATTAATTTTGAGTGGTTTCTCAGCAGCTAATACACATAAATATATATCAAAAATACCAACAAATGATCACAATAACAGGATATTCTGTATCATTTTAGCTTAAAGCTAAAGCCCCTCTTGCCCTGCTCTTTCTCTGTTTATCAGACCACAAATGAGACATGAATTAGCCAGCTAACGTTAGCACCCTACCATCCTTGCTGCTGTGGACTGCTTCCCTGGGAGGACAGCAGGCAGCAGCTCGGGAGATGGACCTTTGGTTTGGTGGCTCGAAATTGACCAGCAAAAACCCCCCTAGTGCTGGGTGTCACAGCGCTGGTGGCCAGCATGCTATTTGCTGATCTGTTGGGGGGTCGGGATGTCCGGTCCCCTAGAGCTGATGTTTGTGCATTCGTTGACTAGGGGTCTAGCAGCTGGTAGCTATCCCTCCAGAAAGGTGGTCTGTAGCAGCAGGGAGTGAGACTGTGATATTATAAACGTGAACATGATGCCGCAGCTATAAACCATTAGCTCTTGTTATCCATCCATCCATCCATCAATTTTCATCCCCTTATCTGGGCGGTTACTGGGGCAGCAGGCCAAGCAAAGCACCCCAGACGTCCCTCTCCCCAGCAATGCTTTCCAGCTCCTCCTGGGGGACCCCAAGGCGTTCCCAGGCCAGATGAGATATGTAATCCCTCCAGCGTGTTCTGGGTCTGCCCCGGGGCCTCCTACCAGTGGGACGTGCCTGGAACACCTCCAACGGGAGGCGCCCAGGAGGCATCCTGATCAGATGCCTGAACCGCCTCAACTGACCCCTTTCAATGTGAAGGAGCAGCGGCTCTCCTCTGAGCTTCCTCTGGATGTCCGAGCTCATTTTCTCTCTGTCTCTGAAAGGCTTCCCCAATACTGACCTGCATTTTTTTTGTTTATTGTCAGGCTTTCTTTAAGACTGTCTTTTTAATAAGCCTGTCTTCCTTTTTTGGGTTGCTTTGCAGTGTAGGCACTTGTTGCAAATGCTGGAATAGCACCTTTCTCTGCAGGATTATCTGCCACTGAATCAGGCTTTCACCATCTAAAGGGACACGCACATGCATCTGTATTGTAAACCAGCCAATAGGAATGCTCTCTCTGAAATGACCTGTGACTGGCCAAAGTCTCCTGTCATAAGATAGATTTTCTAAACAGAGTCTGAGGAGGTGCAGAAGTCTATAGTTTTCTCTAAGTCCAATTGAATTACAATATCCCTAGAGTTTATTATGGGATTTTTTCCCAGTGACGCCAAAATAAAACTGCCGACCCCAGCTTTAATAACCACAGCACTGCAGCATTGTTCAGCATTGTTTATCCGATTTTTAACAAAACACATAAGCCCTAAAATGACTGATGCGATATGAGACTTTTTACAAACTTGGAAAAAGTGTTAGTCTTGCAATGAACAGATAAGAAATGAGAATAAAAAAGACTCATCTTTGAAGGTTTAGTGTCAACTCCTTTTCACACTGAGCCGAAGCCAACCATTTTCTAGTCAATAGAGATCAGACTCAACACTCACAGCAAATCCAGATGATAGACGGACAATATGTTTCTCTATGTTTGTTTGAAACACAAGATATTCTGGATTATGATTACTCCAAACAACTAAAAGGCAAAGATAATAAATTACAGGTCTATAAATCTCCAAATCATCCCTTCTCATGGGAACACTAATTTGTTTAGCTTTGGATGGCATGCAGCTTCCAAGGATTTGAGCCCACAATTTAATGCATGCCATCAATTCCTACCATTGTGGATTTGTTTGCATGAGTGAAAATCGCCCAATGTGGATTGAGTTACAGGCCACTGTGACTATTTGAGATTAGGCGTGATGAGGGGTGTATATTTTGTGCGGTGACTCTTATTTGGGAATAATGGGCACATGGCAGACTAATCAGAAACACCCTGAGGGAGGGATGAACCACTCTGAGGGCTGCGCTGAAGGAAAAGGGGGGCTGATTCCTACACAGCAGATAAAACGTAGGATTAGAGTGTAAAAGTGGTTTCCCTTTGAGGAGCCACAAATGAAGACGGTTCATACTGAGGACTCCACACATTTTCCACCCGTACCGCAGTCTCCTTCGATTCAGGGAAGAAATGCTTGGGGATTTTCTCTCTTCTCTGTGGTTTAGGCCTCACAGCAGCATCTTGTTAAATTGTGACTCCAGCTTTAATTGATGAGAGAGTAATTTGGGTTAGAGAGATTTTCAAAATGGTCATGGTAGCTCCACTCAAATTGGGGGACTTTTCAGGGACGCGGGATTAGAAACTTTTACAATAAGATTTTATAACATTGTTTTTCTGGACCCGTTTCAGCGCATGCCTCTGTTGCCATTTCAGCCAACAAAATACCAGCTCCATGTCTGCCTATTGGGCCCTGATTGGAAAAGTTGAACAATCAAAGTTTATGGAGAAGCTTGCAGTGTTGCCAATGGCTGGAAACCTTTTACACTAAGAAATAAAACTGCATTCTTAAACTAAAAATATGACTCCTCGCAGACATTTGTATGGAAGAAGCATGCTAAAATCAAATGCTGCGTTTAGTTGTTAAACTTACAATATGTTCCATGGTACACTACCCACTTCGCCCTCCACCTGCATCTTCAAACAAAATGTTAACACACTACGTGCAGTCAATCACTCTGAATGAAAGCGGCTCACACCTGGCCTTCACGCATGGTTTCTTTTCATTTGCCAAAGACCCCATTCATTATTCTACCAAAATGAATTACAGCCTGCGAGTTTGGCTTATAAAAAAAATCACAAATTGGTTCTTGATTTGCTCCATGGTGTTGTTAATCCCCAACCACCCACTTGTTCGTTCAGGAGACTGATTAATTAAATGCAGTGTGATTGTTTACGTGCAGAGGAACCAGTCAAAACATGGGATAAAGATATGGTGTATTCACTGCAAGCACTGGGTTGACATCCAAGTGTGTAAACTTACACACATAGTCTCCACACACACAGAGCACAGTGGCCTTTACAAAAATTAAATAAAAGCTATTCCCCGGCCATGTGAGTGCGTGTCTTTTTGATGTGATATGTCATCTGCGTCCTGTCTGACTCAGTCCTTCCCATGGTTGTGTGTGTCTGTGTGTTGGTGGTTCTTTTTTCTAAGAATGGCCACACCACAGCACTGTCTGGTGACATACAGTGCAGCACGCAAAGCGAGGCATCACGAATGGTCATTTTTTAAACACACACACTGCCAAGTTGTGAATCATTTTCACATGTTGGACCTTTTTGCCATAAATTTCATGTCAAGGGCTGTAGCTTTAATCCGCCAGAAAAAGGTCAATGCAACAATATTTTAAAACTCAGATGTCAGTCGACTAAGGATGGTTGGTTATTTATATTGTTGTATTTATGCATTTTATAATTAAAAAAAGGCTGTAGTGTGTTTCTGTCAGTGGCGCCATCAGGCCTGGATGTTTTACATATAGCCCTGGATCTAAATATATAGGCTATATATATAAAATAAGAACAGGCCTAACAATAATGACAAGCCCTGGATCTTATACTTCCACCCATACTTGTACTTAAATAATGTATTTAGCAACATTCTACCACTGTTAACATAAATACATATATTTAACTATTTGTCAGCCCCAGTCAATACATGTTTCATGACAGCAGTTGTAACGTATTCTGTTTCTACTCAAAACTAATTACTAAAAACTACTGACATTTTTTACATCACAATTTATAATTAAATAATAATTAATTTATAATTAAAATAAAATTAAAGTAATATAAAATAAAAAGTTTTTAAGGGTAAATAGGTCCCAGAGGGCATGAAAAAAGCATGGTCATTAAAAAGATTTCCCAGGGGGACGATCCCCCCAAGACCCCCTCTACAGAGGTCTGGGCTGAGCTCCCAATGTCTTCAAATCCTAGTAACACCCCTGGTTTCTTTCTACATGTTTCTTCATATTAAAACATACCAAACTGGACGTTACTGTTTAAAAAATGACAAAAAATAGCATTTCATCAAGATCGTTATGAGCCATCAACCCGGTCTCACTACAACATCGTTGAAATCCAGCTCTTGGGCAGAGACTGACAAAAAAAAGACGTCCCTTAGCGTTGGCATAATACGCGGGTGGATGCTGTTACAGTTTAACGGCGCTTTGCAGCATCAGGAAGAAATGTGGCGGGACAAGGATGAAAGTTAAGGCGTCAAAACTCTGAGTAAGGCGGGCAGGAGAAGGGTGATAGATGGGTCTAACAAACATGGACCTTCACAAGGGATAGTGGTGTTTGCATTTTGCAGTGTTGTACCAAATGCAATGTTGTAGTGCATTTATTTTGAAAGAGACTGTATGGAAACTGTAAATTTCCTGTGAAAATGGAAGTGTATTTTGAAAAAAAGGCAATGCATGTAACAGGCAGAACTTGACACAGCATCCCAGAACGTCAACAACCAACGCAACCAGGGTACGTTTTACGTCACATCTGGACGTAGAATGTCCATGACCAAATGTTGATATGTGACATGGTTGAAGTGAGAATGTGTTGGCCATGGAAACATGCAGGGGCGGAGCCAGATATTGTATACATTTGGGGCTCAGTCCAAACCCAGCGGGGTCCAGGGACAGGGAGATTTTTTCCCCTATTAACATCAGCTCTCTACACTATTTTTTAAAATCATTTGATATAACAGAATTTTTGCCACATTTTTTCAAGAGTGTCCTGGCCAAGACAGGCAGCAACATAAATTACAGACAGACAACACAGAACAAGAAGACATTATAAAAAATGTACAGCTCTAAAAGAAGCAATATAAAACACAAAATAAGATTACTACAAAGAAAAGCCAAAAAGTATGTTACTAGAAGTGAACCATAAAAAAAACAAAAAACAAAAAAAAAGGGCAGCTACACATGATTACAAAGACCAGCTAAGATACACTGGCTCATAGGAGACTGTGTACAAAAATCCTGCAACAGTGCATTTAAACAACCAAGAGGAACAAAAAAGTGCAACTTTAAGTCCCTCTGCAGAACATTCCACATTTAAGGAGCTGCATACATAATGCTTGCTTGCCACACTCTGTATGTACCCTTGGTACAGACAATAAAAACAAGTTCTGAGAGCAGAGAGCACAGCCATTTTTTAAATTTTTTGTTTAATGTACACATATTAGTATGCTGTAAGTGAGCTAAGAATAGCGTTGTAAACAAGAGAATGCCAATGAAAAAGTGATTTTAAAATTGTCAAACCACAACACAACAAATGTTGAGGATGACTAATTTTAACTCATGCCATCCTAAAAAGAGGTAAACATTGTCTGATGTAAGTATTTTTAAGTTACATAGCATAAGAAGAGCAGGAATTTGGTGTAAGCAGCATTACTAATCCTGAATACTATTTTTGTTATGCTATGCTGAAGTAGACTTCACAGAAGGAAAGTTAAGGTGACAAATCTACTACATTTAAATCCATGCCTGTTGTAATTGCTTATCAAGGAACCCAAACAATGCCCAGTAATGTGGTCTTCAATACTCTGAAGTGAATGTAAGGCTAGTAGAGGAACATTTACTCAATCATATTAGATTTTTTTGTGAAATAGCATTGATTAAGGGCACCTGAGGAAATATTTGGGGCTGGAGCCCCAGAAGCCACCCCACCCATCCGCCCCTGGATACATGTTCAAGCCCGTATTCATGTTCAAGTTGTTTTCCGTGTGAACCTGAGAGATCTGACCTGCTAACCTCCAGCAAGACAGATAACTCTGCACTAAACCTACTGATGAACTGATGCTAACAGATGTTTTAACATGTCTGCAGTAATATGTCACATGTGGCATGTTGCAGTCAGTGTAAAACAAGCCTCATTTTCAAACAAAGACGTTTGGATTCATCATCTGGGAACCGTGAATGTGTGGACCAAATGTTGTGCCAAGCTATCCAATAGTGGTTGAGATATTTAAATATGTATGTGTATCTTTATGACGCTTTTTAAGTAGAAAATCTACTTTGTTTACAAGCGAATCTGCTGTTTGGCTCCAACTGGCGTGATTTCATGTCATAGGTGACATCATTGTTCGTGTGTTTTAATCGGAAGACTGTGGTCTCCACATAATCCCCTCTCCCTTGAAAGCATCAAATATATACCTCCTCAGACTCCTACTTGATGACAACACACTGCTTCATGTGGTGAACGCTAAACCAGAGCTGAGAGCCAGCTTTGAAGCCATTGTTAAAACCTGCGAGGGTGTAATACCTTCAGTCACACGGGGACAATGAATAGTATGATTCATATCTCATAAAAGACGACACCTGTGTGCACATGCCACACTGTGCACCACTCTAACAGCTCTAAAAAAAAACAGGCCACAACTGCATTTCCCAGACCCCAAATCTAATTGAATCTGTCATAACTTCTCTAATGATGGACACATATAACCCCGGAGTCCCCTGAGGGCCAGGGCTTGGGTCCTGTGAGTCTCGGAGATAACATGCCCTACAGGTGTGGGGAGATGATGTACACAGACTCGGGTTACAGCAGACCGGCCTGGGACAGGTTGATGGAGGCTCTGATTGATCCTGAAAACAGAGAAGCCTGTGGGAGAATTGTAATTGAACCTGGAACAGATGTTAAACAGTCCGGGAAGAATGTGGTCATGATGAAGGTACACAGCCTGAAAGTCAAAATTACACATGATGAAGAGAAATACCACCGTTTTATTTATTAAGTGGTATTGGCACGTCTTTTTTTGGTGTATTAGATATTTGAAGGCTAACCAGGCAGCGTGCACGGAAGGAGCAACAGGGTTTACTGTGCAGCTACAAAAATGCATCAAAACGGGGTCCATCAAATTTTGTGAAGAAAGCACATCTCAGCTAATCCAACAAGCAGCAAAATGTGCTCCAAATTTGCGAATAACCACAGGTGTCCAGTGCCAAACCCTCAGTCCTCTAAACTTTCTCACTAACATGGTTATTTTCTCAACTTGAACTCATCAGGGATAAACTCTACTTCACATTTAAGCTTCTGAAGGGAACACCACATTAATGCAGAGTGCGCTGTTTAATGTGACTGTAGGAAATATCCTACATCCTTATCATAAGACAGGCTGTCAAAAATACAGCAATGCATATGGGATGAAAAGTTCAAAACGCTGTAGATGTTGGTCCTTTATTCTGTTAGGATCATCTTTGTAATCATATTTTTACTCTACCTTACTCTGCTTTCTGTGTATTTAACCAGTAAATACATTCACTCAAGTACTGTACTTAAAGGGACAGTTCACCCCCAAATAAAAATAGGTACTTTTCCTCTTACCTGTGGTGTTATTTATCATTCTAGATTGTTTTGGTGGCTCCAGATTACATTTCAGACCTGTTAGTCCCGTATTAACCTCTGTGTAGTTTGAGATCCTCGGGCAGAGGTCTTCTGCTTGTCCCAGAGTCCAGGCTGAAGACCAAAGGGGACAGAGCTTTTGCTGTCGGGGCCCGAGGCTCTGCAATGACCTACTTGAGGATATAAGGCTGTCTGAGTCACTGGCTTCGTTTAAGTCTCTCCTAAAATCGTACTTCTATCAGAGAGCATATCCTGACTTTATCTGATCTGATCTGTCTATTTTATTGCTATCTTACTGATGTTATTTCCCATTTATTATCTTGATTTTAGCTTTGGCCTTCCTTATTTTATCTTTTACTTGATGACATTTTATGACATGTTTTATTCTCCTTGTGTAACTGTGTTTTGAAAGGTGCTATTTAAATAAAGTTTATCATTATTATTATAAAGTTTATTAGATGGCACTCAGCTTGTGGTGCTCAAAGCGCCAAAAAAACTATGTATGAAAAACTCAGCAGCAATGTCTCTTTCTAGAAATCATGACCCAGTTACTCAAGCAAATCCACAGACCTTGTCATGAGCAGTTTCATGTAAAGAGAGTTCATTAGAGATGGCAGAAATCTCTGCGACAGATACCTCCAACACTTTTCAGCTCACACCAGAACAATCTATACTGATGCATAGCACTACAGGTAAGAGGGAAAATGTCTGTTTTTGATTTGGGGGTGAACTGTCCATTTAAGTGAAATTCTGGGGGTACTTTTACTTTTGAGTATTTCCATCCACTACATTTCAGACAGTGTACATTGTACTTTATACTTTACTCTGTTAATCTGGCAGCTATAGCTATTAGTGACTTAATAGATTTAGATTATTATACAAAATATAATCAACAAATAAATTCTGATATAGACTCTGGTGCAGTGGTTAGCATTGTCACCTCACAGCAGGTGGGTGAGTCTCTTCTGTGTGCAGTTTGCATGTTCTCCCTGTGTCAGTGTGGGTTTTCTCTGGGTACTCCAGCTTCCTCCCACAGTCCAAAGACTTGCAGGTTAATTGGTGACTCTAAATTGTCCATAGGTGTGAATGTGAGTGTGAATGGTTGTCTGTCTCTATGTGTCAGCCCTGTGATAGTCTGGTGACCTGTCCAGGGTGTACCCTGCCTCTCACCCAGTGTCAGCTGGGATAGGCTCCAGCCCCCCTGCAACCCCTAACAGGATAAGCGATTACTGAAAATGAATGAATAGATATTATTATAGACTAAGCCACCCAGCAGTTTATAAAGTAGTTAAAATCAGCCCCACATTTACCACCTGCAACATACACTGTTATGTAATATATATTATTCTGAGAAGGGTCAATCTGCACAATGAGTACTTCTACTTTAAATATTTTAAGTGCAGTTTGCTGCTCTTACTTTTACACTTCTCCTCAAATGACATTAGAAAATAGAGAAGCAGACACCGCTCCCCAGTATCAGACTGAGGTGGCACACTCAGCTGTGCAAAACTAAAATACAGATTTGAGTGTGTGGATACTCCTTTCATTTAAACTTCTGCTCAAGTAAAATGAAGACAGTACTTCTTCTGCCATTATATTGAACTCATGCAGCACATAAAGTAGTTCAAATTAGCTCCACCTTGTCTAGATAGTCAACTTTAATATTAAAACGCTACCTGCATTTTAATGCATTAATAACACTACTAATCTAATAATGTTATAAATGATAATATAACATTGACAGAGGCCATTCTGTGTCCAATAATAACTACTTTTGCTGATCCTTCTGCTTACATTTTGAATGCAGGACCTTCATTTGTAATAAAGATACTTTAGAACAATTATTGCAACTTTTATTTGAGTAACAGTTCTGAATACTTGTACCACCACTGATGATCTGATCACTGATGATGGTTTAAGTAGATGATACAGTAAAGCAGATCACACGTGTGCTCATGAGATCGATCAGTGTAAACAAATTGTGTTTTGTTCATTTTCTCAGGTAGTAAGAGGCAGCACCAGTGTAGAAATATGGTCTTGATGGCACAGCACCGCCATCTGCTGATCCACAAAGATATTGGAAATTATATAAAAGAATTTGAGTCCACATGTGTCTTCATTAAAAGTCTGAGTATTTATATTTGGTATATTTTCATTATTGGTCCTGTCTGTCCACTCTGAAGCTCATGGTGACAACGTCCTCGATCCCAGCCTGCAGCTCATCATGCTCCTGCACGGCGGAGACTCCTTTAGGGGTCCCGGTGAGGATGAGATCCCCCTCCTCCAGGGTGATGAACTCACTGATGTAGCTGATGAGATATGGGATGGAGAAGATCATCTGGGAGGTGCAGCCGTTCTGCCGCAGCTGGTCATTCACCTTCAGCCACAGCTTCACGTTGCCCGGGTCAGGGATGCGCTCTTTGGGGATGAACTCACTGACCGGGCAGGAGGTGTTGAAAGCTTTAGCCAGAGTCCAGGGTAGACCTTTGGACTTACACTCATCCTGAACGTCCCGGGCTGTCATATCCAAGCACAGAGCATAGCCTGCAACGTGCTCCATAGCAGCGGACTGAGAGATGGCGGTGCCTCCTTTCCCGATGACGACTCCTAGCTCCACTTCATGGTGCAGGTTGCTGGAGTACAGAGGTACCAGGATTGGGGAGCCTTCAATTACATATGCAGAAGGTGGCTTCAGGAACAGGACGGGCTCTGTGGGAATCGCGTTTTTCAGCTCTTTGGCGTGGTCCGCGTAGTTTCTGCCGACACAAATTATCTTTCTCCCCCATTCCCAAAATCGAGATATATTTCGAGCTGTCATTGTGGAAGTATATGAAGCTGTCAGCCGCCGTGAGGCTGTCGGCACCAGTTGAACGAAACTTTGACCGACACACTGGTCCCTGAGTGGAGATTATTAACCTACGGCAAGCCTGAAAGGACATACGGTGAACTGAAAACTCAAGTCAAAGCTGATTTTTCGACGTATTTGTGTAATATATTAGGGCTAAAATACAAAACAAATACCCCTCGCATATACCATAGTGTATCTTTGTGGAATCGTCGGCAAAAATATATCAATAGCCATTTTATTCGCGTTTTTAACTGATTATTCCCGATCCACTCCCCCAGATTTGATTGGTGCAGCCTGTTGAGGTTAAAGTTGAAAAGGAGGCGAACGCGGAAGTAAACCAGTACCAAACTTTTCTGCTTTACACGACTGTGATAAGGCTATATCTGCTGTTGTTATGTTATTCAAGTCACTCGTGGGGAGTGCCTGCACTCTACTTGGAGCTGCTGCAGCCTACAGATTTGGTACGTCGACGCGAACCTTTGCAAACATCTAGCTTAGCATGTTAGCCTGTGTGATTTGGTGAATGTTAACTACTTACTGATGGCTGAGATGTTTTTATTTTGTCGTGTCTTGAGAGGGGAGCTGTCAGGTGAACACAGCCCCCGGCCTGTCAGAGTAAACATCTACACCTTATTACATAACCGCCTCAAAGGCAGTCGAGTTAGAGCAAAGCTATGGCAGCTAGCTAGGTGAAAAGATAGTTATACTGTATGTTGCATTTTTAAAGTTAGCATTGAAGCTAAGCTGTATACTTTATGATGTCATATCATAACGTTAGATGACTTACAGGCTGAATACGTGTCCTGGCAACGTTTACTGGTGTTTGTGGCCTCTTAAAGTAAACATTTCTAGGGAAAGGGTTCATACGAAATGTAATATATGTCCATTTATTGAATTTCCATATTTGATATATATGTATACATGATGTACAAACTATTTGTGAAGACTATTAGAAACAGCAGAAATTTTATATTTTTGACATATATGTCTGGCCCATACAAATATGTATGTATAATACATGTATTGCCATATATGTCACATATATAATTATTTATAAATATAACACGTATGTACTCGTATAAATGTGTAATATACAATACCCATTCTTGAGAATTGGGACAAATTATGTCCTGCCAAAAAACAAAAGAAAAAAACACGCACAAAAAATCTGAACTTATTAAAACATAATTCTGTTTCTGAGATGAAACATTTTAGAGGGTTTATTTTTGTGAAATAAATATTATTTATAAAATATTTTTCTTTCATTGTTTTAACCTTTAAACTTGCCCTGAGCTGGGAAACAGCTTAGTCCTGGACAAGCATTCACAACTTCAAACAATTCTTTTTAAAAAGTGTTAAAACCTGTTATAGTCATCTTTGTTTTAAAATATATTTTTGATGAAAACATTGGCCCTTTAAAGATGTGTCCCAGATTTTTGTTAACTCTGTCGGATTTCTACAAAAAGCATCACTTAATCAGGCATAAAAGGGTTAGCTAAGGACTCCTGTCTCACGTCCTGATTTCCTAAAAGGTAGCATTGCACTGGTAGGCTTTCTACTTTTTGATAAATTCATTAAATAGGAATACTATCAGGTGTGCTTCACCCATAACAAGTCAACTCTGTTGCCCTCCTAAATCAAAAAACTAAATAAAAGTTATGGTTTAAAATGAGTATTTTAAATAGCATTAAGAGAACTCTTAGTAACTTTGAAAAATAAAATGGCTTCTCACTATGACTGCTGTGAAATTAATAAATACATAACTTTTTGTTAGTGCTGTAAGACATCAACCCTTTCAGATCTTACCTCTGACAATCATTATGTATGCCATTTAAGAAAAAAATGAACTCACTGGGCGGTTATAAGGTTTAGTAGTCACCTTGATTTTTTAAAATACATTTCCCCGCCTAATTTAAGAATAAAAAAAAAAAAAACAAATCAAAAAGTTTTGTCCTAATTCTCAAGAATGAGTGATAAATGTTTACAAAACCTTGCATATATAATTTAAATTTATAGTGGTAACATAAATGGTAGCAGCATGTAATACTATATAAAAAAAAAATCAGCATAGAAATGTACATATACACATTTCACCATGGGTTGTTCATATTTGTATGATAATGATGTGTGTATGTGATAATAATATATTGCCTTACAGGGAACATGTATGTCAGTATCACTCTTTCGATAGGGGCATGTATTTCATATGATACATATCCATATATGGGAAGAAAATTAATTGTTTAAGGCCGACAGAGTGTCGTCATGTCAGTCTGTCAAATATTGACACACATCCTCTCATGCAGTGCCTGTGGTGGAAATCCACGTCCAAGCAGCTGCCCTCCTTCACAGCGTAGAGAGGAAGTCATCTCTGGTGGAGCAAGCAAACATGAGGATTGAACTTGTGCCTGCACTCAGTGACAACTACATGTACCTCCTGATAGATGTGGACTCCAGAGAAGCAGCTATTGTTGACCCTGTGGAGCCAAATAAGGTCTGTGCGACATATTGTAGGACTGTTATTGAAGCATTTCCATTCTATGCTACCCCGTACTTATACTCTGCTAAATTTCAGAGGTAAATAAACATTTATTGAACACTAGTTACTAGTTAAAGATTGTTTTAAATACAAAATCTGATCAATTTATAGGATATGATGCATTAAGGGTGGGCATTATAGATAAAATCCTCTATTACGGTACATGTATTTTTATTTTTTATCATAACAAATATAGTTCCTGGAAAATCCATCGAGAAACTGTCGGCAGATAAGTGATCCGTTAGAAATGTCTGTTTTTGATTAATACAGCAAATTAAATGCCTGATCAGTCAGTGTACTTTGGTTGACAAATCAATATTGTCTTACAGTATATGTTGTCATATTGCCCAATCCTTAAATGTATTGTTACAAATTAATCAAACCATTATTAGATATAGTAGTGGAAATGAGCTCCACCTTGACCAGCTTCCACATCAAGCAAGCAAGAAATAACAATTAAAGAATGTAGTATCCATAATATAACACGCTTTTTGAATTGCTTCTTATACTTAAGGTTCAGTGTGTAGGATATAGGGGGAAATATTGCCAGAAATTGACTATAATATAATAGGTATGTTTTCTTTAATATATAATCACCTGAAAAAAGAATCTTTGTGTTTTTATTACCATAGACTGAGATTGTTTATACCTACATAGGGAGCAGGTCCTCGTCCACGGAGATCACCATGTTGCACTACCATGTTTCTACTGTTGCACAGAAGAGACAAACCAAACACTGGCTCTACACAGGGCCATTCACCTTTTTTTTTAATATAAAAAATATACAGATTTTTAAGGTGAAGATGCTTGTTCAATGTTTTTACTGGTTCAAATCACCTGGTTCGCTTGTTTTGGAGAGGGAGAGATCTCTGCAGATAATTCAGCCTCCTAAATATCTGGGTCTTAAGTTATCAGAGAAGAAGTGCGCACACATTTGTAGATGCTGGGCCCATCTGCGAAAGAGCCAAACAGTGTTGGAGAAACACTGATCTGTAACCGAAACTGCTTTATTCTTTGCTTTTACTGGTTCAAGTCTCCGGGTCCGTTTGTTTTGGAGAAGAAGAGACCTCTGTGGATAATTTAGCTCCCAGTAAAAACCTCCTGAAAAATGCACATTGAGGGAATCCTAACTTCTTCCACCACTTTTATTTTATTTGTGCGTCCATTTAGGGCTTCAAGCAATAATTATTTTAAGTATATTGTTTGTTATTTTTCAATGAATGGTTTAAGTCGGTAAGATGTCAAAAAATAATGATAAATTCCCATCAGAGGTTTCCTCAGTGCAATGTAACATTTTCACTCCAAAACCCACATGTATGAAATTTTTGATGTTGCAGAACAAAACAAAAAAGCAAATCTCACATATGATGAGCTGGAACCTGCAAATGTTCTGCACTTTTGCTTAATACATTTATACACAATTATCAAAATTGTTGGTGAGTGATTGTCTTTTAATGATTAATCTCTTACGCACTACTTTCTTTTACCAGGTTGCGGAAGCCGTCAGAAAACATGGCGTAAAACTGACAACAGTTCTGACCACTCATCACCACTGGTAAGCTACATGTTACGTTTATGTTTCATTATAGTGTTACACTGGCTACCATTTGTTAACTATATTCATGAGAGCATTCAGAGAACTCTAAAGCTAACCAGAGAGACCATTATACCTGCATAAAACTAGATAACACTACACTGATCATTTTTCTCCCCAGGGATCATGCTAGTGGAAACAAGAAGATGCTGAAGCTCGTTCCAGGACTGAGAATCTATGGAGGAGACGACAGAGTCGATGGTCTTACAAAGAAAGTTTCTCATTCCAGCACTTTTAAAGTAAGACTGTCAAACTGTCTGTTCTACAATCCAAATATCAAACAACTGATGTTTGCTCACCAGTGTCATTCTCTCTCAGATTGGATCACTCGATGTCAAATGCCTCTTTACGCCATGTCACACAACTGGGCACATCTGCTACTACGTGACAAAAGAAAACAGCACCGAGCCGCCAGCTGTCTTCACAGGTAATCACATCACATCACATCAGATCAATTGCACAAATAAATACTAGGAGACAATGAAGTCTCTGACAAAACCTCCCTGCACATATCTGTACAGCTCTCTTGTTGTGAAACACATATATTGTACATGTTTTTATAGTATTAAATTGTGATTTTTCTACTCTATATTTATGGTTCTTGACTTTACTTTTTTCTTTTCTTTTTTAATGTTTTTTTATGTGCACTGAACACCAAGGCAAATTCCTTGTGTGAAAACCTACTTGGCAATATTCTGATTCTGATTAAATATGTCAAGCTTAAACAATAAGCATTGATGCACTCTTGTCGTGTGTGACCTTTAACGCCCCAAGGAAACTTTCTTCATCCAATGCAGGGGACACACTGTTTGTGGCTGGCTGTGGTAAATTCTTCGAGGGTACGGCTGAGCAGATGTACAAAGCCTTGATAGAAACTCTGGGACGCCTGCCTCCTGAAACGGTAAATATGTCTGTACCATCTATAATGTGCAGGGTTCCCATAGTTCTTTTAAATCCTTTAAAGTTTGTACATTTGTGGAAATAAAACATGGGTCATTGGAAGTGGTTGAATTTATATATTTTGTGCAAGAATAGAAATAAAGGTCCTTTTTTAATAGTCTGCTGTCACTGTAACAGGAAATTTTTGTCTGTGAGCTTCTATAAAGGCTGCGACTTCTCTATATAAAAATTGTCAGTGTTTCAACAGTAATTAAAGGGATAGTTCAGATTTTTTGAAGTGGGGTTGTAAAGGGTACTTATCCACAGTAGATGTCAGTTAGCATGCCCCCAGTATGGAGAAGCAGGCTAGTGTGCGACATGGAAACTAAGCAATCTACTGCTGTGGATGGGGGTTAGCAACAAAATGCGTTTCAGGCACCTAAAAAAGTCCCACCAAAAAAAGAAAATCAATATCAGTTTAAGTGTACGCTATATTTAGAATATTTTCACCACTTTACCTTTCCGTCAGACAGCCTGTTGCGAAGGGGAAGCTGTTTATGGCTTCAGTTCTATGCTCTCGTGAAAGCCACCAGACTCCATTGATAAAAACAGTAATTTTAGCTCACTAAACACGGGAGCTGCTGGCTTACCGCTGCCTCTATCAGTTTGTTTGTTTGTGCGCAATTGAACATCTTCATTTTCCAGTTGGAGATCACTGTCTGACATGAAGGTAAAGCAGTGAAAATATTGTAAATATAGCGTACACTTAAAATGATAATGATTCTTTTAGGTGGCTAAATTGGTTTTGTCGCTGACCCCTCCACAGCAGTACGTTGCTCAGCTTTTGCGTCAGACTGCTTCTTCAAACTGGGAGAAATACGACTGACAACCACTGTATGTAATATACTGTCTATGGATAAGTACCCCATACAATGTCACTTTGAAAAATTTCACCTCAATCTGTGTCTCAAACTATGCCATGGTGGGACCTTGACTTTGTACAGATTGGGCCTGGAGGGTCCTTGAAAAGTCACTGAATTGGACTCTGTGTCAGTGTAAAAGTTATTACTGTATGACTGACTGACTGACCACTGTGTATTTGTGTTTTAAGCGTGTTTACTGCGGCCACGAGTACACCGTCAGCAACCTGAAATTTGCGCGTCATGTGGAACCAGACAATGAAGTCATTAAGGAGAAGCTAGCATGGGCAAAGGTATTTGACTTGATGCGTCACATCCAGGCAATCATTGTCTCAATCAGATGATCATTAACCTTTCAAAACACTGAAAATAAAAACCACTTTGTGTTTGTGTGTTTGTATTTCTGTAGGAGAAATGCAGCGTGGGAGAACCCACCGTTCCGTCCACTTTGGCAGAGGAATTCACATATAACCCTTTCATGAGAGTAAAGTATGTAGAGCATGGTTTCATCCTGTTAATTAAGTTTTGTTTATTTACAATGTGTCTGTGTAAGTTGTTTTCAGCTAATTTCAGCTCTACTGTTATTTTTTGATGTTTAATTCAGAGAGACGTCCGTGCAAGACCACGTGAAGCAGACAAACCCGATTGAAACCATGAGAAGTCTCCGGAAAGAAAAGGATTCCTTCAGGGTGCCTAAGGAGTGATGACCAGTGCACTCATGCTGACTGTTTGTTAACAACTGCTCACAACACTGCAAGCTGTCAATAGTGTATTACAGGACATAATCTACATTTCATCTTCAAGCCACTATAAATAGATCTACTTTAATAACTCACACAATCACTTTTTATCATTACATTCAGCCGTATCATGGCTATAAACTTGTTTTAGGTTTGTTCTGTTTGTTTGGATGATGCTGGTGTGATCGTTTTAAGGAATATATGGCCATTCATTGAATGCTCTAAATGAGAAATGAGTTTGTTCATCTGTAAATCTGAGTTTTAGAGTCTATTTAGTGTCCTGTTGTAATATATCAGTGTACAAACTACTACTCATTAAGTGGTAATTAAAAAAAATTAACATGACAGGGAGCCGTCTAAGGAACAAATGTTAGAATATGTGTAAAATTTCTGTAAATTGATAAAATATTTTCTTTGTCTGTAAAGATTCATATCAACTTAAATGTTCCTCATGGCATTTCTTTACATATTTGCTCGGAGGCTTTTAGTTTCATTGTTAATTATGTCAAATCTGGCGCAAGCGCTTTTAATTTCTTCCTTTATTTAAAAGCATTCTGTGAGCCAAGCTTTGCCTACTCATCAGTGTGTCAGCATTAAATGTTAGATGCCCTAAATGCTCTTTTGCATGTGAAGTACAATCTTACAAAGAATACTTGCATGATGTTCTTTGGAAATAGGCAATAAAACATTTATTTTAAGTCCGTAGAAATAAAAGTCTTGCAGTCAAAATTTGTGCAGAATGATCCCATTGATCAATCATATTATATTATCAGATTATCAACAGTGCATTACCATGTAGTCCTGACTATACATCATGGCTGTGTAGAAGGGTACTGATGGGTAGTTAAATCTATATAAATGCATTGCATTTTATATGATTATTTATGCTTTGGATAAAAAATTGTAGCTACTTAACTTAGAGCCTGTTGTCCTTGTTTGTGGACACTATTTTGTGCCATCTAGTGGTAGTAAGAGCACAATACACTAATCCATGTAAAAACAAGATGGCCGCTAATTCTGCCAAGTCAGTCTGCAGTTGATCCCAACACAAAAGTGGACAATGTACAAAAGCTGATCACATTTTATGGTTGAAACTTGTTTATTTATGATTAATAACGTTTATCGTTTGATAGGCCAACAAATTTTACCCATTTTAGCAACTAACAAGTTAAGACACTGTTAATTTGATAGCACTCGATTGAGGACACTGGGAATTTATCACCAGCTCGTTGGAGGACATTAGGACTTTATTGTTGTTTGGTTTGAGGACACTGGGACTTTGTCATCTCGTTTTAGGACATTGGGACTTTATAATTGTCCCGTTTGAGGACAGTGGGACTTTATTATTGCCTTGTTTGAGGATATCTAGTTTTTTCTATACTTCTCAGGTCCTACTGATCCCAAATAGCTAGGAGAAATTGAGAAATGCATACCAAACAAAAATGTAGGTCTCAGGGGGATGTAACCTTTTATAGGTGTCAAAAATATGGTGAAGCAAGATGAGAAAAAAAGGTTTTTTCCCCCCTAATATGTAGTGAAGTAGAACTACAGCAGAAAACTTATATATTCAAGTAAAGCACCTGGAAATTAAACTGAACAGTAGTACTTGAGTAAATTACTACTGGTAATAAGTGATTAGAACATTAATTTCCATGACAGTATTTGACATGCATATCTGAATTTATATCATTTTGAAATCAAATATTATTTAAATAAGATTTATTTTCAACCAAGTCTAATTATATGCAAACAGTACACATCCATCCACTTATCCAGACTTGGATAGATAGATAATTCACATTCATCTAGAACAAAATTAATTTAAAAAAAAACACGCATACTATAATAATAATATATGAATTAAGTTCATTAACTGACGAATTTACAACAATATATTTGTAATATATAATTTATAATAATATACCAGAGATTGAAAGACATCGTTGAATGTTTCCGGCTCGATTAAAATGTCTTCGCTTTGACATGTTGGCTCGATGATGTCGCGATAACTTCTCAGTCTGAATGCAGCGATGTAAATAATCATTTTCCCAGCATCACAGTCGGACAATAAAACAGCCTCATCGGAATCAGTCACACTCAGGTAACTGTATTTTTATTAATGTGCATACATTGTTTAATTCGGCCTGAATGCTCAGTGTCAAGACACATCAGCCGAACCAGAGGCAGTTTTACCGCTGGTGCTGCGGACAGTCGTGTCACAGTAGCATGCTTTTATTAGCTTTTTTTATTCGCTAACTTAATGCTTAATCATATCAGAGATGCATTAACACCTGGTGCAGATGATAGCAGGATGACATAAGTAACGTTGACTAATCAAACTCTTCCTTAAGTGTCGCGCACTGTGCTGCGCATGCGTCAGAGGGTGCCATGAAGGTAAAGGTGATCTCCATCCTGGAGGACAACTACATGTACCTGGTGATTGAGGAGCAGAGTAAACAGGCCATAGCTGTGGACCCTGCTGTACCACACCGGGTGAGACACACACATACTCCTGTCCTGTGTCCATATGATGCACATTATTATTATTTTTACTTTTTTGTCTTGTCCAACAGATGTCCTCAGGGTGCCAGAAGGTGCATATGTCATAAGGATTAGCAAAATAGCAAAATGATAAAACATAATAGGGGAGAACAGGGTTGGTCATCCCAAGTTTTAGTTTCATTTGACCCCACTCACTTTCAGTGTGTAATGGAAGCTCAAAGTGCCAGGCAGGAATGGAGTGACATCACTCTCCCTAAGCTTACTCTGTTCAGAAGATGTGGACTGTCAAATACATTTTACGCAGAGAAATTGATTCATGCCTTTATTTCAAGCCCACTCAACTACTGTAATGCACTTTTTACTGGCTTCCCAAAAACACCACTTAGCGACCAGCTCATTCAAAACTCTGCAGCTCGGCTATTAACCAGAACCAAGAGGAGAGGGCACATCAGGCCAGTCTGAGCTGCTCTGCACTGACTTCCTGTTACATTTAGAATTGATTTAAAGCTCCTCCTTGTCTACAAAGCCCTACATGGGCTGGGACAGAGCCACATTGCTAACTCCCTTGTTAACTATTTGCCTCCAAGAACACAGAGATCATCTGCTGCTGGTTTATTGGAGGTTCCCAGCAACAACCACAAGAAGATCACGGATGCAGCCTTTGTCAATGAGGCCCCAAAGCTAAGGAACACACTACCTATAGATATCAGGGAGGCTAGCTTGCTAAATATTTTTTAAAAGAAAGCTAAAAACGTATCTGTTCACTTTAGCCTTTAACTAGCTCTGACTTCCTGATACAGGTCTGAGACTCTTTGTATTTACGCTTCACACTACTGCAACTCCTTTAATATCTAATTTGATTTTATAATTTATTATTATTGGGACATACTAAATCTATTTCTGGCATACTATATAGTATGGTAGTGTGAGTATTGGAATGCACAGCTAATGAATGTGACAACCAACCCTGCTCTCCCCTACATTAGTCAGAAAGGATTGGTGAGATAGAAAAAATACATACATATATATGAAACACATACTGTAAGCATAATATTGAGACAAAAAAGTGGAAAAAATAACAAATAATTATATGTACTAATAATGAAATACATGTTAGATTACTTTAATTATTCTCCACAAAGCTGAAAGTGATGTCATCAAGTTGCCTGTTTTGTCCAACCTACAAATCCTCACAATGTCGAAGCTAAAACCAATGAATGTTTGGCACTTTAATGATTAATCGTGTATCAAAATAATGGTTGATTACTATATTTTCCTGTTGATTGACAGGTAGACGTGTTTTTCTCTTTAACAGCTGCTAGAAATAGTGAAGAGAGAGGGCTTGTCTCTGACGGCCATCCTCACCACACACCATCACTGGTAAGTCTGGCACTAGAGGAGGTAGCCATGACTTAAAGTAAATCAGTAACACCAGAGCACCTGAACACATCGCTGTAAAGTTAATAATTAACCAACCTGCTTTCACTGATCAGGGACCATGCTCGGGGAAATGAGGCTCTGCTAAAGGATGTTCCTGGGCTGAGGGTGTACGGGGGAGACGATCGTATCGGGGGTCTGACGGATAAAGTCACAGACGCCCAGGAACTCAAGGTGCCCACATGCAACGGAAACATCTCAGTTATGATTTCAACATGTTAATTATGAAAAAAAAGCCCAGTTTTCTTGTGTCTCTGCCATGTTGTCTTTTGATACTGTGTTTTCTCCATTTGCAGTTTAACTCCATCAATGTGAGGTGCCTATTTACTCCCTGCCATACCTCTGGTCACATGTGCTACTTTGTTTGGGAGGATGAGTGCACTGACGCCCCTGCTGTGTTCACAGGTCTTTGTCTGTAAACATACAGAGCTGGTGAACCAGTTGAAATCTGAGACGTACATCTATGCACACTGCTTACAGTACACTCACTGTATGAAGGCACGGCCACTTCATGTGGCATCAATTGCTGCGAAATAACTTCATCTTGAGTGGCTAGAGATATGAATCCTTGTTGAGCAGCACATTGTCCTTTTGTTCTCGCCGTGTGGGATGACAGGGACTGACCTCTGCCCTCTGCCTCCACTTGTCCTTTCTTTTGGTCGTTAGGAGACACGTTGTTTATCGGTGGATGCGGGCGGTTTCTTGAGGGTACGGCAGAACAGATGCACCACAATCTCACCCAGGTGCTCGGCTCCCTACCTCAAGACACGGTTAGTGGAAATAAAAGATATTTGGCGTGGCTGTCTTCAGCCTTCATGGGGTTAACGACAGCTAACATGACGTCAGATAAGAGCTGGTGTAAGACTGAGTCACAGTGATGAATAAACACACGTACAATGAGGGGATTGAGTACAGCCTGGCTCTTTTTTCTGCCTTCATAGCACAAGACATCTCAAAAATGGCACAAAGCCCAAACTGCACTGCTGTGTGTGTGAGTTAACCAGAAATCCTGACATTAAATCATGCTTTGTTCATCTGTAGAAGGTGTTCTGTGGACACGAATACACCATTAAGAACCTGAAGTTTGCCCTGCTGGTGGAGCCAGAGAATGAAAAGGTTAAAGAGATGCTGAGCTGGGCCCGGGTGAGCAATACCACTAAAATGTGCTTGTTATTGTCAACAAAAGGCCAAAACCAACTGACACCCTCCGAGGCTGAAAAATAAAGCCAACTCAAGAAGTTTCAAAAGCTGCTGTTCCCTGAACGGCCACTTGAGGCTGGCTCCAGAAGTGAGTCAAACCCCATAGACCCCCATGTTAAAATGTCCAGCCTGGCAGATAAGTTTTTGTCTCTAGCTAATTTCCTCGTTCATGATAACTGTACGAGGGTACATCCACAAACCAATGGCTAATGTCACTTTGGCTATGTCCATTATATTTACAGTCTATGATCAAAACCTAAACAGTGCATTAGTCTGTGTCATAATACTGTACTTACCCATTTCAGCTCCAGGCCCATTTGTTCCTTATAAAGACATAATAATTACTGTTTTTTTTTAAAGTATAAAGTATATTAAATAATGTCTGGGCACTGAGTAAACAATACATTTGCTAGGGACTATTTTCAGCTGTGGATTAATACATATTTGACGCTTCAGTGAGTGTTTATTTCTGGCAGCAGGACATGTTTGTAGGACTGAATTAAAAATAACCTACAGTGCTCATGTTGAAGGTAATGACGTTGGCTCATTGAAGTGTTTACAATAGTTTGTGAGACAACAGTGGAGGACTATGGAGCAGTGTAATAAGCTATTTTGGGCACGGCCACACAGTTAGTTGGATAAATGCATTCAGCAATCATGGTTGGTTTTGGTCTTTTCATGTGATTTGATGACAAAAACAAAAATATAGAATATTGCCAGTTTTAGTCTTTAAATATAGATGGAAAATCTTTTTTTTTTCCTTTATTGTCTGACATTGTTTGTGTCTGCAGGCCAGAGACGATGATGACAAACCCACAGTGCCATCCACTCTAATGGAGGAGTTTGAGTACAACCCTTTTCTTCGCCTCTCGTGAGTTATGGTGTTTATATACAGAATATACTGTTTGTGATTTTAAAGGATGGGCTAGGTGAAAAAAAAATGTGTTTAGCCATCTGTAGAGTTTGTCAATCAACTCTGGATTCAGATTGTCTTCTTTTGTGTCGTTTTGTTATCCATTCAAATTATGTTATCGTTCCATTCAGATGTAATTTGTCTGTACGCCTGTATTTGGGCTTCTTGTAGTGTTTTCAGTAGATGATATATGTTTACTCTTGGTCACTCTTTTAATGATGAAACACTCTGTGTACCAGTGCTGCAGTCTACTTGACAGTTTTGTAAAACAGGCTCATTTGGTGGGCTTGTTTCCAGATGAACCCATTTGTGCCTGCAGCTGACATTTTGAATTTCGTTTCGTGGGAGTGTTTTCTGGGTTTGACTAGGCACCAGTTTGAAGAAATTTTCCATATCAGTCAAACCATGTGGCTGAAAAGTGAGTTTTTCTTATCATACTATATCTAGTATTTGGGCACATGGGATGGGACTACAGTTTCTATATATTCTTTATCTTTGGAAAAAACGTTACTCCCATGTGCCCTGAAACTAGAACAGTATGATAAGAAAATGGCTCAGAAACAGCAAGGAGCACAGTAACATATTTGGTATCTACGAACTCATAACAAGTTGAAAATCAAACATTTATATACATATGCAGTGTAAAATGAGTGTTTTTCCTAATTTTTTATAAATCATGACTTTGACTATCGATTAAAGTGTTTATTCGTGTGATCTTAAAATGTCAAAATTGTATGTAAATCTGCCTTGAGCTGCAAAACGTATTTTAGCCCTATGGTAACACAGCATATAAAGTCCAAATTAGCCTATCGACATTAAAAATTGATCTAAATGAGCATTCAAAAATATGTTTTACCACAAGATGGCTCCTCTGCAGTGGGCTATCTATGATTATCTGGGACTTGAACTTTGCAGCACTGGCGTTGATAGCAAACAAACCTGTCCATGCACTATTAAATTCAGTATTTTCCTCTGAGACTTCACTTTTATGGATGTGGAATCCATTGCTAGCCTCGCTGGGGAGGCTCAAGACTAGCCACCGCTGTTGAGGTTTGGCACATGTAGTATGCAGTCCTTGAGCAAGTGGGTTAATCAGTGGTTTCAAAAATCATGACTTTTCCTGCCATAATTTTGTATTTAATACTTTATCTCAGTTGTTAATACTTCTTTCTAATCCTCGTCCTTTACTTTAGGGAGGAAGGAGTACAAAAGTTCACTGGGAAGACGGACCCCATAGAGGTGCTGAGGGTCCTGCGGAAGGAGAAGGATAAATTTAAGAAGCCCAAGGAGAGACTTCCTCCTCACGCCATGTTGGCTCTGGAGTGGGGGCTTCTCAGGCCGTGAGATCCGAACATGCGACATACTCGGCTATCAAGGACGAGTAGATTGAACGCCTGAATGCAGCAAGACACAACACTGTAGAGTGTGCTGTTTGTTGCGTTAGTTAACACTGAATTTATACTGCTGGGAGCCTGGTCGGCCCTGTGTGTTTTGTTTTAGTAATTAAAAACAATGTCTGCACAAAAAGGCCAGAGTAAAGCTGCTTTCGTTTAATACTCCTACAAGCTATATTAATGAATTAAGGGGCTGGTCTCCCAGTCTGTTATGCACACACAAACTGCAGCAGGTAACGTCAGCTCCTATCAATTTCCATTGATTTTAATGTGTTTTTTTTTGTGTATTTATTGTTTTAATTAATGGTGTGGGGATAAAAATAACCTTTCTTTATAACTTATTTGTATTGGAATATTTCCTTTATCCGCTTTTGATCTCTTTATTGATGTCTCTGGGTAGTTTTCTGTCTGGTAACCTTGTGACTGCCACTACATTTTATTAACTACCTTCACTTTGGACATACTGTATATATTCTGTACGATTTCTCTCTTCCTTACTTAAGCAGTTTGACTTGACACAATTGATTTACTGTAAAATACAATATAAGTATATGTGTGTATAATTTAGGCTTCACCTTACACAGAGCATTTTGAAACTGGAGTCTGATATTTTGCACTCATAAATTGTACAATGGTAAAAGAAACATGCAGTGTACAACACTATGAATGTAAATTGCTGCTTTTCGTCCCAAAGTGAGTAAAACTTCACTTTGCGAGAACCTATAATTGTACATCAGTCAACATTATTCAATAAAAGATATGAGTCTGAATTGATATTCTGTTGGACATCTTTTAAAAAGAACTTACAAAGGAAATGGCTACAATTAAATGAAGTCTTTATTTTTCAATATATATATAACCATGAGGTTAAATAAACAAGGAATGATTATATTTGCTTTGTGTTCTTTCAGCTCAGGTTTTCAAAGTGTAACAGGTCCCACACAAATGAATTATTCACATTTGAATGGACAATCAGCAGGCTAGCTGCAAATGATCAGACCACATCCATAATTTGGCATCATTTTGTGTCTACTGTATCTCCTCCACTTTGTCAGGCACACAACAGACGAGGAGATAAAGTGGTTATTGAAGTTATTGGCATAAATCAAACCAGCTTATATTCAACTTTGCCTCTAACCCTCCTCTCTGGTGATAGAAAGAACTAGTCACATGTATTTGGACGGTTCTGTAATCAGTGCTTGTTAAAAAATTCTCAGCTAATCATGGACTGCAGCAGAAGCTTTCGTCACCACTTCATGGCGAGTCCGTTCGTCATCTTCTCCACAGTGTGGTAGTTTGTGTGCAGCAGCTCTTTGGCTCTCTCCTCCCCCACACTGTGGAGCCAGGACTGGTACAGCTCGGCCACACGGGCGTCCTCTTCTGGCGATAGGGGGCGCTCTGCCTTGTAGAGCTCCTCTACCTTCTGGAGAAGCTCCTTTGGGTTCTGACCAGGTTTGGGCTTCAGCTGTCCGCCACCGTTTAGACAGCCTGGATGATAAGAAGAGGAAACATGCTGGGTTTATCACTTTAATTTGCCTGCAAACTTCTCCTAATATCAAATAAGTACAGCAGTGGTGCTGAGACGACTGTGCAACTTGTGCATGTCAGTTATCCATCTGGTATCTATTATTATTGGTTGAAATGCTCTGAACAATTCAAAATTAGGTGCGCGAACTGGGACAGAACTTGTTCCATGTTTACATCTGCATATTTCACTTTACCTGATGGACAGGCCATAACTTCTACAAAGTGGTATGGCGACTTTCCCCTCTTGAGTTTCTGCACCAAATTCTGGATGTTGCGGAAGCCGTACGTGGAAGCAAAGCACAACATGACCTTCCCATCTTTCTCTAGAGTCACTTCCTGGAAGTCTTTATTCCTGTGGCAGAGAGGTTGAGGTGAGAAAACAGGGTTTGACAATAAGCTGGTATACTTCGGCCTGCACATGTAAAGCCTCTAACACAATACTAAAGGGATAGTTTGGATCTTTTGAAGTGTGGTTGTATCTATTTATCCATAGTCTGTGTGTTACATATAGTAAATATTGTTTGGCATGCCCCTAGTTTGGAGAGGCAGGAAGGAGTACTGACACGGGAGTTACACAATGTCCTGCTGTAGACAGGGTCTGGTTGAGTGACGGTATAATTAAGCATCATCTTCAAGGAAAGCTATTTTAGGATCACTGGGATCACTTTTCATACTGAATCCAAGCTTGACTGTTCCAGGCGTAATGCGCCTCCACAAATTACACAAAGCAGTGACGCTTCTTAAAGCTGTTGAGACAGACTCACCTGAGGGTCTTGTACGTGAGCTGCTTCACCTCTTCCCCAAACAAGTGCTTGGCAGCATGGGTGAAGACATGATGGAGGTAACCCCCTGACCCGCTGCCGGCATGGCTGAGGTACTCGCCCCCACTCACACTGCTGAACCTGGAGTAATAAGTAGTGTGTAAGTTCATCTACTCTTCTGGCAGTTCATGCTTTTGCTTACAAAAACAAAATGCCAAAGAACTTACATCGCATCGAGAGGCGCAGCTTCCACATCATTAAGAGACACGTTTTTCTCCTCCAGCATTTTCTGAACCTCTCCTATACCAGACATGAGAAAAGTATAAGGGAGGAGACACTCCACATCCACATGGACATACATCATAATGAGAGCAGCTACTGTACCAGATGTGATGACACAGTCTACTTCTCGAGTCTCAGCTTTCTCCAGGTAGAAGTCTGACCTCGAGGCCTCAAGCTTCTTGTCAAAGCAGGGCATGACGGCCACATGGTAGATCTGATGTGGACTAAGCCCCTAACAACACACACAAAACACAGCTCAAAGGCAACTCATAAAGTGGTGCACACTCTTTGATATCTGATATGCTGGGTCCCTGTACCTGTTGTTCAGCAAAATAGCCTTTAACCAGAGAGCCCATCATCGCCTGCGGGGAGCGAGTAGTGCTAATGTATGGAAGAATAAATTCCCCGTGGGTCTTCTCTGCATAGCAAATCCAACCTGAGCAAGACACACACACACACACATAAAGACAGGTGCGATGAAGAAGTCTATGAGCAAACACTGAAATCATTAGAAATGTAGGGGGGGGGATGTGTTGTAGGCAAAGCAACACAGGCCTGCAGCATGGCAGCACACAAAATTAAACAAACAGGTTTTGTAGAGGAATACCTGGACATGCAGATGCCAGCATGGGAAGTGACTTGTTGTCCTGCTCCTTCCTCTGGAAACGCTCCATAAACTCTCTCTGGCTCTCCAGCAGGCTGAAGGTCCGACTAAAGCTTGTTTCAAACACATGATGAACGCCTGCAATAATGATAATAATCTTCATAAGTGACTGCATCTGCCGAAATCAACCTCTCATATTTAATTTCCTGTTTTGCTTTGAGTTGAATGATTTAAATAAACATAACACTCACCAAGGCCTTTGAAGAAAGAAGTAAGCCTCCTGCCTGTCTCACTACTGCTGAGGTCAAAGTATGCTGCGATGGACGCTCTGGACTGCGGTGACACCGACACCACCACCACCTTCTGCTCTGTTGGACTGGCCTGTGAAGGCAGATGACACATACAGTGACACCCAAACCTATTACTATCACACACACAAACGCACTACACAAGCAAACACATAAACCCATCTCTACCTTGTTGTTGCGCAGCACTTTAAAGAGCTCCTCATGGCTCTGCTGCGTGATGAGGACGCTCTCAGCTGAGGTGATACAACCACTGCAGGCCAAACAGTCATTCAGTGAGATCTTTGCTTTCTCCAGCTTCTGCCTCCCACCATCCTGCAAACACAGAGCGAATAAGCTCAGGGTAAAAAGTGGTGCAATACTTAAATTTTACTTCACACACAGGTTTTGATGAGGCCTTGATACCTACCTGGTTGACTTGAACGTAACTGCCATCGTCTTCTATTTGAATTTTGGCCACAGATTTACCTTCTTTCTTCTCTACTTTCACAGGTTTGATACATTCCTGCAAAACAGAAACCACACATGTAAACCAAACTACAAAACACTTGTGTTCAGTTTGTTTTTAATGAACTTTTTGAACAAGATAAACAAAGGGAACAGAATAAACAATAACAGAAACTGAATGGAAAACAAAAAAACAAACATTATTAGAGGTCAACACTGTGGATTTGATATTTAATGTTTATTTCGAACATGGAAAAAAATAACAAAAAGCATAATGAAAAGCAATTGTCAATGTAGTTACTTTGATTTACACTTTCAAAAAGGAGTGGGAGGAAGTATACACTTATTAAAATCCCACTCCTCCATAAGTCATTGAGTGAAATGAAACAGACCTATACGTAAGACTTTTCTAAATATACCATTGTTATTACCTTTTAACTTTGTCACACAAAAAAATTCACATATTAATACATTAATTACAGAAAAATACAATAAATATATAAGTATATATAAGTAGAGAAAATAGACAGTCATCCCTGTGAACACCTGGTAAATGTCAAACCCCTTCTTCAACCCTTTACCTCCTGAATATCATGTCTTTACACCTTAAATTAATGTAAGCTTGGACATTGCTTGAACTCCACATTCAAACTCTTCCATAACTTCACTCCACATATTGAAATAGAAAAACCTTTCCTGCACACAATGAGTTTTGAAATGAGTTTTGATTATTTTTGGAAAAAATTCGCTTGGAAAATAAATATGAGATACTTCTCGACTCCAGAAATTATCTCAAAATAGAGGAGCTCAAGCTCTCAATGCTGGAGGAACTGTGGAGAAGATCATGCTAACTGCTTACACAATTTCTACTCATGTAAAGTATTAAACACATATTGGTTAAAAGTGTTTACAATAATGGAAGAGATATTAAAAAAACTGTATTTAAAAGCAGAGCATATTATTTTGGGAAAACCTCCAGCTACTCTTAGTCACTGGGACACTGTAACTATACTGTCTTTGCATATTAAAACGTATCAGTTATTATCTTCTACTATCAGTTATCCCCTATCTCATCTGTTTAGTTATTATTTTTCTCCTTTTCTTTCCTCTTTTGTAATTGTAAACTAAAAAGCAAGTGAGTTGTATGAAAATGGGCCTAAAAAATTAACTATTTAAAAAAATGAAAAGAGTTTTAAATTGAGATTTAGATAGACTAACGTGTCTAGACAGATCCATCAGTCATTTAACTTGTTTTCCCTTCACAAACACCACAGGAAAATATTAAATGCCTCACGACAGTTAAGAAATTATAGTTTATAACGCTTATCATCAGTGCCATAACATTCTGCATAGGTGATACATCTAAATATATGAACTGAAAATATATCAAGGACATACAGTTGAACATTTCGGGTAATAATTCAAGCAACAGTAACGTTTTGTCTATTGAGAGAAACTATAACATATCTATATGCACTTAAACCAAGTTATTACCCAACACTGCTATGTCACCGTTACATCATTGATAACATTAGCATCAAGCTAACTGCTAAACACGCATTTAATATTTTTAATGTTAGCTGGTTTTACCATGAGCAGCTATTAAACCAATTAGTTGATATTGTGTTTTCATAAGCTTTTGTTAAGCAGGGTTAATGTTACCGGTTATTTTTGAGTTGTTCTCACACACAGCAGCACAGACGAGGACAGGTAACAGTTAGTTAGCATGCTAGCTGTTTCCGTACGTTTTATCTAACGGCTGCTTTTACATTGTCAGCGACTCATTAGCGTTAACTATGTCCTTTTACAACAAACCTGGTGTTATGACATTTGATATAACTTCAATTACCTGAGACGGGGTGATAAAATCATCGAGATCTGTCAGCTGCAGCACACCGCTGAACTGAGACGCCATATCTACTGCCGTAAAGTGTTTGTTGTTTACACTTGAGTCGTGAATAGCTCACTGTCAACCACATGTTGGTGTGTTTCTCAGTCAGCTGCTGCTTCTTCTTCTTCTCTTTTTTTAATGGCGGGTCGCAAACAACTTTTAGGTGCATACCGCCACCTACTGTACAAGAGTGTGCATGCTTGTGTCCCTTAGGAACACAAGCAGCGCCCTCCTCCCCTTCCTTATCTCTTCTCCCTCTCCTTCTGTTCCCAGAATTCCATTTAGGCCCCACTCCCTACCTGCCTCTTTCATTTTTTCTTCAAATCTTTTCCTTTTTATTGTATACTTCATACATTGAAGCAACACATGTTCTACATTTTCCTTTACTCTGCACATATTCTCAGTCAGCTCTTACACTGTGGATATATTTATCATAGTTATCGCTATCCTATATGTTTCAGACGTGTTGTAAATTATAAGAGGAGGAATATATATGCATATAATTTTAAAATGCTGATGATAAAATAAAGTAATTAAAAAAATAAAATAAAGCTGTCAGGCATTGGGGAGAAAGAGAGGTCAAGACAGGTCAGAAATAAACAGTAATTATAAGTTTAACTTTATGTCTATACAAAAATAAATAAAATAAAATAAAATAGAATAAAAAACAAAATTAAATGAAATTGAATAAAAACAAAACATATCCACAGCTACAAGCCCTCACCAAATCCTTGCTCTTTTCAAACTAGAGCTAATTTTACATTTTATATGAAAGCTTCTTCCTGTAAACTCTACCTTTACGTATTTTAGTCATTGTTTTCAGTTATTCCATATTAATTATATATGAGCATGAATATGAATATTAATATTTTTCTTTGTGTAGTTTGTACAGTGCAGATTCTTGTTTCTCGGTGCAAGTCCCCTGCAAGACAATTTACAGTGACAACAATAAATTGATTTGTGAACTATTATATACATGCAAGGTTCCTGCCTGGTCTGGCCTTCAGTTGCTACCTCTGTGTGTCGGTAAATCCCAGGTCCTCATGGCAACTTTATACACTTGGGACCTACCCTTTAAAGGAGAAAAGTTCACTAATCCCCCTCCAAGCTATATGCTGTCACATTTGTCCTTTTTATTGCTGCCACCTTATCAGCTTTGAAGGCCTTTTTGTCAATATTAAATACCAAATGTATTGTGTAAAAATTAATACAGTAATGATAACTTTTGATTTACAGAAATTATAATTTGTTGGATCAATATCATTGGGTTCCTGGAGAAAGTAGAGACGATCGTTGGATCCTAAAACTGCTTTTTGTCAGACCTAAAGAAGCTGTGATGCCTTTAAGGTTCTCTGCATTTATAGTCAGATTGTGTAAGAGTTTGAATGTTTTCAGGAGGGAGAGGGGGTGATTGTTTATTTCTGGTCATGGTATAATTTTATCATTTACCTGCATATTCTGATTCAAATTAGAAAGGAAGTCAACAACATAAACAATGGCTTTCAGGGCCTTTGATAATATGGGGTACCAAATCTTTTCCATGCTTGACCGACTCAGCTCAGTTCACTAGTAATTTTGCTTCGAATATGTTTCCAATGTTTAGTAAAAGCATCTTATCATAGCTTTGTCATTCATCTTACCAGTGAAGGAATGTAACTAAGTACATTTAATCAAGTACTGCACTTCGGTATAATTTTGAGCTACTTGTACTTTACTTGAATATCTACATTTTCTTTTACTTTATACTCACTACATCCTAGAGGGAGATATTGTACTTTTTTACCTTACTACATTTATTTCAAAGTTACTCCTCACTTTGCATTGTCAGATTATTAGTAGCACTAAATATAAATCAGCTAATAGATTATAGTGTATTATTAGCCTACCGGTTAAACTACGCAGTATGATATAAAGTATTTAAAATGAGCATCACCTTTCCACCTGCAACATTAAAGTGATGTTCACATAATACACCAATAATTCAAATCCAAATGGGCCATTCTGCAGAATGAGTACTTTCCCTTTTGGTAACTTAAGTACATTTTGATGCTAATACTTATACACTCTTACTTAAATACATTTTAAGTGCAATATTTCCACACTGTGGTACTGCTATTTGCATTTAAGCAGAACATCTGAGCACTTTGTACACCACTGTATCTTACATTATTGCAGCTGCTGCAGACAGCTGCACATGCAGATAATGTTGAAGGACATTTTGGTTGCCAGTGCAAAAATATTCATGCAATTAACACTGTCAAAATAGTGAATATAGTCTTAATAATCACATACTCACATATGTAAATATGTAAAGGGATTAATGGAAGCCATTTTATACCTATATGCATTTTAGGAGTATTGTCCTAACATTTTGAGATATATTTCACACGTGATTTGAGGCTAAATTTAGATCAAAGCTTGTTTTCTCCTCTCTGTTGGTGAAAAGATGAAAAAGACACGCGCACACGCCCTTTTGTTGTTATGACTACGAGGTCGTAAATCCGCCATGTTTTCCCTCCTTGTAGCGGCGTTGCGACAGAGACGGAGAATTCGAACGACATGAATGTAGAAAATAATCATACGGCAGAAACAGAGACTGAGCAAACGACAAACGGCAACGAGACGATCACCATTCAGACAACACTGGGAGATGAAGGTCTGAACTTTGTCTCGCTGGAACAAGACTGAAATATTTATCAAATGTTGTGTTTGGGCCTAGCTAACTTCCTCCATCAGGAAATGTTGCTAGCGGCTAGCTGCCGTTAGCAACAACATTAGCTAGGTATTAGCTTTACTCAGATTAGAAGTGCAGCCAGTCAGCAGTGTTCAGAAACGTTTACATCAGCTCGGTGGTATCTGGGAGCACAAACAGATAATGAAGTTGTCTCATTTTGTAATGTGCATGTCTTTGTGTTGTCAGATGAAGATGTGCACAAGTGCGGACGCTGTCAGTCCGAGTTCTCCACGCTGGAGGCTTTCATCCAGCACAAGCTGCAGCACAACTGTAAACGTGTGGAGACTAGTCAAGAGGTATGAACTGTGATCTGTGGGTTTGATATCAAGGAAAAACAGCAGTGGTAAATCATTTATATTGAAGGGATGATTGTCTTAAACAGGTTTTGAGGATATGCTCTTAACATGGCATAGATGTTGACATCACATATTGTGCAAAAAAGAGTTGCATTATAATCAACAGAAGTAGGGAAGACAGAAAGTTAGTGTTTCCTGATTTCAATCATTCTGGCATAATGGGACTAAATATCTGGGCCATAAAATCAATGCTCTATCAGTGTTAAGGATATTTACAGACTGCTGTAAGTTGTATGCACAAGCAAACATATTGGTTTCTAGCTTCAATATGTGTTCTGTTTGTGAAGGCTTCACTTTTTAAAGCTTTTTGCACCCCATAATATCCTGCCCACCTCTGGCGTTGCTATAAAAAAAAGGTGACATGCACAGGCTGGCTTGGCTTGGTTTGGGCCATCAGCCCAGCACAGCAGGGATATGCATTTCCATTACAGCAGGGCTACCCTCTTTAACTTGTCATTTAAAAGCAGAGTGCTGATCCACGGCTAAAGTCCCCTGTTATTTTTGCTGCATGTGTTTTTCCACAGCAGGGCAGGTAAAATAAGTTTACCTGTTGGAGGTGAGCTGTTTGCAGAGGTGCAGTAAGAGCTTGTTGTGTGCAGCTCTTCATCAACATCTCACTGTAGCCGTCTCTGCTTTCACTTTCTTCATCAACATCTCACTGTAGCCGTCTCTGCTTTCACTTTCCTCCCTGCCATATTATTAGACTTGACTTTATTGAAGAGAAGCTGCTAACAAGGTTCCCTTAATTCTGTAATAACACATTTCAAGTCCTGTAGATTCTTCACAGTAAAAGTCCTTAGTTATTTTGTTATGTATCAACTTTTATTGTGAAACACCTAAAGAAGGAAATGTCAAGTTTTCGAGCAGCAACTTTACACAACTTCTTATACCCTATAGTGAACATGAAACAGTAAAATAAAGCAGATATCTCAGTTAAAAACAGGAAGCAGGAGATAAACTAAACTACAGTGGCTTACAATGACAGTATAAAGCTGCTGCGTAAAGCTCCAAGAATCTGCTTGGTGTATCCTCCTGCTCTGCTACAATAAGGAATCCTATATATAGATGTGTGTGTATGTTGACTGATACTATAAACAGTGTTGTTAGCCTTAATCAACCCTGAACTAAACTCCATCAGGTTCTCATCTAACTGGCTTCTATTTTTATCTGTATGTTATTTTATTATTAAATTGTATTTCATAGTGCTATGGACCCTCATGAGTTGTGTCCTTAATAAAGTCTGAATTTAAAAAAAGGTCTATATTTTGCCAGGTTACTGCAGCCAATGGAAGTTCTTCAGAGGTGAAAACAGCTGAAGGTGCATCCTCGGATGAACCAGTGAAGATCACTAATGGTGAGTTAACTGTAAGACTGTAACTGTTAAATTAAATTGCCAATTATTTTCTTGAAAAACTGTGAAAAAGACCTTCTGTAATTTCCCACAGGTGACAAACCATCAGTCCAGAACCAAAGATATTCAGTTTACTCCCATATATAACAAAGAAAAGCATCAAATCCATACATTTGAGACATTCAAACATCAGCGAATGCTCAGTACAGTGGTACTAAATGTGAGCCCGTAGGCCAGATTTGGCCCATGACAGGGTAACAGGTGGCCTGCTGACCATTTTCTCATTGACAATTAAAATAAATTGAGTTAAAATGGGAATTTCTTTGTATTTTGAATGTAAGGTGCCAGAGTGCATGGCAAAAGCATCAGAGTAGAGCTTGTCTTTTTAAAAAAGTGCCTGAGGGGGACTCCCTGGGACCCCCAACTGAGGTCCGGGCTAAGCCCTGAATGTCCTCAAATTCCAGAAACCGGCCCCTGACCTTCTGTCATTTTGCAAAAGTGGCCCCTTGGAAAAGCAACTTGGGTATCTCTGGTGCAGCATTGTTGCTTGAAAGAAGACTGAAGCAATAAATTGGCAAAAATAGCTGTTGATTGTTTATGTAGAATAACTAATCAATCTGTCAACTCGTCCATTTTGTTTCACTCTATGAATCAGACCTGCAGGGGGACTGCATTGTTAATTTGTCTGTTTTTCCACACAGATGAAAGCAGCGGTGTATTGGGTCGAGGTCGAAGGAAGAAAGTCATTTCGCTCAAAGTCACAGATCTCTCAGATGGGACTGAAGGCTCCTTGTCTGACAATGCGGACAGTGACAAGCCTGTTTACAAAGTCAACCAAGAGGGACGCTTCATTTGCCAACTCTGTGACAAGACCTTTAAAACAGTGAGTCATACATTTAATTTGTGTGTGTGTCTTTTTATGAGGAAATGTTGGTTATATTTTCTTAAGTGAGTACCTGAGATGAATAACATGAGATTTTCTAATTTCCAACAGACCAACATCTTGAGAACTCATATGAAAACTCACAGTGACCAGAAGAACTTCTCATGTGACCTGTGTGGAACCTCCTTTCGCACAAAAGGCTCCCTGATCCGTCACAATCGTCGTCACACTGGTACAGACAGTAAACAGGGACTGTTTTTTGTCATGAATTGATGTCCTCTCACACACTTTACCTAACGACAACACCACTGTCTTCCTGTTCTCTTATAGATGAGCGGCCGTATCGATGCACCCTATGTGGCCAGTCTTTCCGAGAGTCAGGTGCTCTCACCAGACACCTCAAGGCCCTCACACCCTGCACTGAAAAGATCCGCTTTGTTCAGTACAAGGAGATCTTGGTCAGCAAAGATGGAGTACAAAAAGGTCAGACTTATACAGCAGGAGCTTAATAGTCTTGCACAAGCTGTTCTATCAAAGCAAATGAGCTGTAGTAGTACTCGATTCAAGAATATATTTAGAATACCTGAAGAAGTGCCCATCAGTTGAGCCACTGACAGGTGTGTGTGAATTGTCCAGGGGTCGAAGATGATCGCGCTGCAGTGGCTGGCCAGCAGCAGGAGGTAGTGGTTGTGGAGCAACAGCCAGAGGAGCAGGAGATGGTTGAGGCTCAGACAGCTGTCGTCAGCGTGGTAGACTCTGGTTCCCAAGAGGTCCTTCATCAGGTCCACTTCACAATGGAGGTGAATGGAACGACGCAGGAGCAACAGGTGAGTAGAGAAAGGGTGCACATTTAGCTAAAAGTCCAATATGGGCTGAGTATGAGACAGTTTTGCTTGTAACGCTCATCAAACCTTCTTTGTTGTCCTGTTGTTTTGCCTCTGGCCAGGTTGTAGTAGAGCAGTCGCAGGCGGAAGCCCTGGCGGCTGCTGCAGCAGCAGGCGACAACCTCATCTGCCAGGCCATCATTAACTCTGGCATTGCACTGGAGACGGAGGAAGCCGTAGTTGAGGAGACCTCACACACTACTGAGGAGATGGATAAAGTGGTTTCTGACTGTCCTGATGCGGAGGAGAATATCACTGAGATCCAGGTCAAAGAAGAGTTTGTTGAGATGGAGGCAGAGGTAAGGATGAGAGAAATCGGGATTGACCAGTACGTTTACTGCGTTGTATTGTGTTCGAAAACAGCTCTTGGAAAACAGGGTCCACATTAGTTGCTCAAAGAAGTTCTGTTATTTCTATTTTTTTTATTAGATTGACGGTAACTCTCTGCAGTGTTTTCAGTGTTAGTATGAGTGACTGTAAAACAGTGATGTGGTAAGCTAGAGGTAGGTCTGCTGTGTGTGTTCAGCCTCAGTCCTCAGGTCAGCTGAGTCATTACCATGCTCTGTGCTTGAAATACAGTATCAGGATGCTGCGACTGAGCTCCAGAGCACAGGTCCTACTGTTCTGCCAAGATTTCTGCTGCCATTTACAGTCAACATTAGAGAGAAGTGATTAATAATTAATCAGTATTGTTTTATTTTATTTTTGAGGGTAACAAAACAGAAAAGCTGTTAACCACTAATAGAAACTGATGGGGGAGGCACTGAGCTGATCAGTACAGTTGGTTCTGGTTTATTTGGTCTGGTGTATGAGCTTACACCAGTTTATTTCACAGTTCAGCCAGCAGTGGAGATAATAACAGAGCCAAGTCTCGTCATGTTTCATTTGGGATTGGCTGCCGAGTCAAGTGTGATGTCTAGTGTTAAAATTTGGTATACTGGAAGGTACACTTTGCAGGATTGTCGGACACTGTTTGTGACCACGCTTGCCAGCAAAAGTTGAAGTAAAAACCTACCGCAGATTTACTCTCGTTCAGCGTTTCGCCTCGATACATTTGCATTTTTGTCGGCACAGTGTCTCCTGACACCAGCCCACCCTACCAATCAGTTTAGGAAACATGTGAACAGGTTCTCAGCAGAGCTTGGTCTGGTGTTGCATGCACAGCTTTATTTTTACTGTCTGCTTTTGTTTCATTTGCAGGAAGCAGGTAGTGGAAATGGTCAAACATCCTCAAAACTGTACACGTGTCCACACTGTAATCGCTCTTTCAAGGGACTGAATTACTTCCGCTTTCACTTCAAGGGCCATATGGGTAAGTCCATAATTATTAATGATGACTCCCAGCATTACTGTAAGCTCCCTCTTATAATTAAAATTGATCAAAATATAAAATCAGAAGATAGCATCACTTTATGGACATTTTGCTCTCCATGCAGGTTACAAGCCCTTTAAGTGCACACTTTGCCATAAAGAGTTCCTGACTGGTTATCTACTGAAGAAACATATGGAAGTCCATGTCAGTGAGAGGAGGTATAAGTGTGGTGAATGTGGAAAACTGTACAAAACCATCGGGCATGTACGTGAGCACATGAGGGCCCACTCAGATGAAAGACCCTACCGCTGTGCCAGGTGCAACAAGGGGTACAAGACCAAGGTGAGTCTCATTCTTTAGTTTGTTCCCACCAACTTGTCATTTAGAGACATAAAAGGCAGTGTCATCTCTAACATATCTCTTTGTCTGGCCCCAGAATGCCTTGCAGGTGCATCAGCGGACCCATGGTGATGAGAAACCTTACGTGTGCCAGTTCTGCTTGAGAGGTTTCAGGGAGAAAGGTTCTCTGGTGCGACATATCCGCCATCACACCGGAGAGAAGCCTTTCAAGTGCCCAAAGTGCGGCCGAGGCTTCGCTGAGCACGGGACCCTCAATCGGCATATGCGTGCAAAAGGTCTGTGTGACAACAATGCTTTGAGAGAAAAAGTATTTGCAGCAGTGACACAGACAGATCTAATATCACAACCTGTGATTCCCACCAGGAGGCTGCCAGAAGGACGATTCCAGTGAGCAGAAGGATGGGGCAACAGGGGAGCAAGCGTCAGTGGACAGCCTGGCTACAGCAGCCATCCTCTCAGAGGATCCGCATGCTGTCCTGGTGGAGTTCTCCTCAGTGGTGGCTGACACGCAGGAGTACATCATCAAGGTGAGACACAGGGATGTAGGATTAAGAGACAGTGTGGTTTCCCTCCCTTACAACACAGCCTATAGATGCAGTTAAAAGTAAATCATAAGTGGAACTTTTTGGGATCAAACTTGTTCAAGCATTTCTCTCCCAGTCCACAGCAGGTATTTTCTGTTAGCAGTCATTAGCAGAGTACATGCTGATACTTACATCACTGATTGAAGTGCAAATTAATTAGGCGGCTGATTGGAATCAATCACTGAGCACTTTCCTTTGCCAAATGCAGCAAACTCTGACTCTGATCCAGAGCTTTGATCTGGCCCAAAAACTCAGGCCCAACCCTACATGAACCACATAGTTTCTGCCCAAGAGCCTGATTAAAGCCCAAATTTCCACGGTAAAAAAATATTTAAATCATTTATTATTAAGCTTAGGGCTGACATCTTTCCTTGCACCATTTCTCCTTCTTCTCTTCCTTCAGCTGTTTAAAGAGACTGTTGTAGATTCTGTCTCACACACAACAGGTCGGCAGAGTGGGCTGCACCCCTTGGTGTGTCTCTGTCTTTGAGTGCACATGCTGCTCCATGGCGATGCGGAGCGCAGATGGTCACCACTCTCTGCTGCATGTTACGTACATCTCTCCCACTGCTAGGGAAGCAGATGCAAACACTGCCAGCCAAGTTGCTTTGCAGCCCCTCCCTCTCTTGTTCTCCTCTCTGTCCAATGCAACTCTTGGCATTTATGCACGAGAACTGCCAGTTCCATGCGTCTCCTGTTTGTGCACTTCATGTGAGCAAATAACCCTTTAACTAACTTTTGTAACTTAAAATCACATTCTAAATCCAAAATTCAAAAATTTTTAATGTCAGGTTTAAAAAGTTCCTCGGCTGAACTGTAACATAAGCTATTTCAGTAGTGCTAGGTGAGCTAGTAGTAGATGCAGCCTTCCTTCTGTGAGGTGATATGGTTGGCTGGTGTAATTTGGTAGAAAGAAAATAGTTCCTACATGAAACTGCTCACAACAAGGTCTGTGGATTATCTGGAGTAACTGTGTCATGATTACTGGAAAGAGACACAAGAGTGCCGTCTAGTTCCATTATTTATAGGCAGACATCTCTATGGCTGATATTTCCCAACACTCGCAAACTCAAACCAAAACAATCTAGACTGATAAATAGCACTACAGGTAAGAGGTAAAGTATGTATTTTTGTTTTTGGGGTGCACTTAAATGCTTGGTGATTCATTGTATTTGCTCTGCTTCTCTCACATCCTCCAGACTCAAACAGAGGAGGAGGTGCAGGAAGAAGAGGTTACACTCATTCAAGACGGCCAGAATGAGGTCAGTATACACCAACACACACACACACACACACACACACACACACACGAAAGAGAATATTAGTATGATTTATAGCAGTTAGTTGCAGAGTGTGAAATTCACAGGATCTGATCAGAGCTGGTAATTGTGCTTTCATTATATTACAACTCCTCTTCTACCTTTTTATATCAAACTTCTACCTGCCAGATGGGAAACCACATCATGAAAGTGGTACAGCGTATCGTCAGCCAGTCACACGGCGCCGGTGGCACAGGCAGCCACCAGATCATTGTGCGCAACGTGGCGATGAACGAGGAGGGCACATCCATCTCCGACTGCGGTGACACCATCACCATCGCGACTCCGGAGAGCCTGACGGAGCAGGTGGCAATGACGCTGGCCTCTGCCATCAGTGACGGCACGCTGCTGGCCACGGCGGGCACCGTGGAGACGGCAGACGGAACAGTTACCATGGTTACCACCGAGGAAGCCGTGGAGGAGGGAATACAGATGGTGCAGCAGCAAGAGGAATATGTCATCACCTCCCCAGAGGAGGTGGAGATTCAGACTGTCATTGTATGATCCAAGAGGATCTTAACTATGAACTTTACCTGTGTAGCCAATTACTGTAGACTTTATATGAGCTTCGTGTGTGAGATCTGACTACAAAACAAAGGCCAAAGTGTTTATAAGGTTTATTGTTACAGAAGTAGAACAACCTACAAAGAAATGTCTGTGTGAAACCTACAAAGAATGAGTGTGCATGAGGACTAGTTCGATCATGTGTTTGGTTTTTGCTGATTGATTTAGTGAAATTAAGCACTTCCTGTCATCCAGTATGCCAGCTAATCTTTGAACTTTTAGGTGCATACAGCTTAAAAAAAACTAACCAGATTAATTTTGTAAGGCATTTTTCTTTTGTAGTTGGTACAAACTGAACATGTCTCTGCCTTTTTATCTGTTGTAGCCTGGTTTCTTTGCTTTGCTGCGGTCAGAAAATGAAATTTCTTACTACTTAAACTACCTAAAATGGCATCGCTCCATCGCAGTTTTCACTTCTGCTCTCACGTCAGGGTCGGTATTCTCAAGTTTTGGGACTCTACATCTCCAATAGGGCTGCAACTGAAGATTATTTTTATTAATCAGTTCATTTTCTCAATTAATCGATTAGTTGTTTGGTCAAATGTCAGAAAAAGCCCAAGATGAAATCCTCAAATGTCTTGTTTTGTCTACAACCCAAAGATGCTCTGTTTACTGTCATAGAGGAGTGAAGAAACTAGAGATGTTACGATACCATTACCTATATTGGAAATGCCTCTTATACTGCCTAAAATTTTGAATTGGGTATCGGCGAATATGCAAGTGTATGCACTGATCTGATACCATGTAAGGCATTAACAAAGTTTAGTAATATTCCCTTGAGGTTGGCAATGTCGTGTACAAGATCAGAATACTCTACCATTTTAAAATATCTCCGAAACGCTTTGGTCTTCTTGACACAGAAATGGGCGCGTCATATACTGCTGTTATTGTTATTTTTTTAACATAGTGGCATTGGATCGGCACTCAGTATCGGACGATAAGCAAGTTTAGGTATCGGAAATGGGGTATTTTCTAAAAGAAACCAGAAAATATTCACATTTAAGAAGCTGGAATCAAATAAATTTAACCTTTTTTCTCTTAAAAAGTTACTCAAAACGGATTAATCGATGATCAGATTAGTTTGTGATTCATTTGACAGTTGACAACTAATCGATAAATCGTTGCAGCTCTAATCTCCAAATTGAAATGTGGTGCCCTTTAAAGCCCGACTGATCCAGATCTGTGTGTGCGTGTGTGTGTGCCTGCCTGTTTGAGGCCATTCAAGGAGAGTACAAACTTCCCATGGAACAGTGTTTTAACCATAATGCATCTTTACGCATGACAGATACACCAGACATTAAAATGTCATCAGTTTACTCGAGCAGTTTGCATCAAATAAATGCTATTTTCTTATACAGTTTGCTTTCATTTGTCTTTGATTTCCTGTTTTTCTGATTGATTGATGAAGATTGTCTTGACCTTTGAGTGTGTGATGTATTTTGTGTGCTAATTAGATTTCTGTGATCATGTTTGCTTGTCTTTGGAGAATCATTTTTGTTTTGAATAGTGATAGTTAAGGTGAGTGGAAACAACCATGTAGGATTTCTCTCAGTTAACCCTAACTGAATGCACTTTAAACTGGAAATTTGGGATGTCTGCAATGGGAATGATCTACTATATCTCTCCCTAGTACCGTGGATATGTGGTTGTTTCCAATCTACTCAGTCATTGTTTTTGTGTTTCCCCAAAGTCCCCCCAATGTTAGTAAAAACCTGTGTATAAGTCTTTTTGCCTTTGTTGATACACCGAGATCCTGCAGTATTATTGTTGTATTATTTTTATCATCCTTTGTTGCCGTCTCATTTCATTTCCTCTCTTTGTTTTTAGAAGTGTGTGGCTGTAGAGTGAGTGTCATCTACCATCTCATCATGGGAATACCACCTGCTTTGAAACCACACACACCTGCCAGGTAAAACATCCTCTGGGACACGTACACACCACAAAGCTTGCACTGACTCATGCCACGCTGTCAACTCTGTATTGGTATTTGCAATCCTACGCTAAATTCACCAGAGCTCATTGGATCAGTTGGAATATTGTGAGCAACCTTGAGCATGTCTGCGGGCTACATCTCTGTAACTGGTGTTCCAGTACTGAGGTTAACACAGCCGCTATAATCAGAGAAGTGTCCCTGGCTGGTACGCCACACACTGGTTTCTGGGTCACTCCTCAGCCCTCTGAGAGGGCCCTATCCACATGAGCAGCCAAGGAAGGCAGAGAGAGCGGGTGGGAGAGAGAGAGAGGGAAAGGTATTTATAGAAAAATGGGGCTTCGCAGTACCTTTTCTTGCAAAGAACCATTTCAGGACCAAGTGAGCGTGTCCCAGTTTTGTGATCATCGCTCAGCCATAGGGTTTGGACTGAGGCTGAGGCTGAGGCTGGACCGCCTCGCCCAGGATGGAGAGCCCGACTTTCAGACGCTCTCCCCTGTTCTCCGGCCTCCCTGCCCTCAGCTGCAGACTGCTGGTTCTCTGATTAAGAACAAGGGGAGGCAGTGGCCCAGATAACCTACAGATGTGACCTCTTAGGCACACTTGATTTGCTTAGCAGGGTAGAGGCTTTTGGAGGCAGTGAGCTCAGGTGAGGAGCAGCACAAAGGTGTCCGAGGGCACTCTTTGGCTGCGTCAACCTCCAGGCCGGGGGCGAAGGGAGGCTGGCTGGAACGTGCCCTGCCGCAAGCCGGGCGAGGATGAGGCGTTTCCTGAGCAGAAAGGGCCGCTTCTCCCTGCGCCAGAGCAAGTCTGGGACCCGGAGTGCTTCCAAAGATTTCTGTAAGTCTCTGAATGGTAGTTTTTTTTACATGTTGAAACTGAACTGCTTCAACTGCTGGAGGTAAGACAAAGAGGAAAGGATCTGAAGCTGACATTGTGTAAGTGGGTCGCAGGCTGGAGAGAATAGAACAGGAAGACAGCCCCTCTGAGTGCTGCTTGTGTTCTGGTGGTGGTGGGGAGAGAAGATTATGATCCGCAGCTCCGTATCAGTGATTTCCCAATCTATTTTAGATCAATATTCAGCTGCAGTTTGATGTTTCCTCCCAGCAAGCTGACACCACATTCTGTGGCACTTTGTAAGTCTTTGGATTTGATATATGTTTTATGCACTCAGCCGCATCTCACCCTGAATATTTAGCCCCGTGCTCTGGTGAGATCTGATTTGTCTTTTTTTTTTTTTTTTTTTTTTTGCATTGAAGTAGATCTGACATTTCTACTTTTTGCAAAGTTGCACAGACTTATTTTCTCACTGCTCAGGCACTTTTGTGTTACTTTTCTTACTTCCTGTCTCTAATTTAGTCTTTCTCCGTCTGTCTCACTTTCCCTCTGTCTCCGTCTTTCTGTGCCTCTGATCAATTACAAAAAGAAAAGCAGAGCAGTTTGGTGCCGGGGGTTTGATGGATGACTGCGTGCAATTGTTTGTGTTTCTGCATTTTTATAGTGTATCTTACATAAGTTTGCTCTGTTGTATTTCTGTCAAATTCTCCTTTCTAAAATTTGCACCTTGGAGTCATTTCATCATGTGAAGCCTTGATTTAAATCTTTGTTGATAGGAGTGGGAGTGCCGCCTTGACTTGAGGCAAACATGTCTCATCAAATGACTTATATGCAGGTATTTTCTGCTTTAATACAAACAGTAGATGCGATAAAGTTCCTAATTACACCATATTTATTGTAAGGCGCCTTTTGATATAAATGTAAAATGTACAAATGAGCAGGACAAAAAGATCGGAAATAATAAATGAACTAAATTTAACAACATTTTTTCATACTGTGATCCAGAATATGAAGTCGTGTTGGGCTCTTTGGTGAGAAATCTTCAACAGAAAGCATCACGAAGTGGACTGACCGCTCCCTATAATGTCCTATATATATCTTTGACGTATCTAGATGGCTGTAGATGAGTGGAGATGGAGTCAAATGAGCCTGCTGGGACACTTTCTGCTGCATTAGAATGAGGCCAGTGACCAGGGGAAGGCCAGCGGTTCATGTGGGCGAAGAACCAACAGTCAGAAATAACCTCCTTCACACTAGTCTGTTCTTTAACTATCCATCAATCTAAAAACGTGACTTCTGTGTCTTTATATATGTGGCTTCATTACATAGACTCGTGCACCTGCTGCTACAGCCATGCAGCTCCATTACTGAGATGCCCTATTTAAACCAGTGGACCATTTGACCTCCATTTTGCAGCTCACAACCTGCTCTCTTGTACTGAGCAGCTTGCAGTCAGATTAGCAATGTTCCTAATTTCTCATATGACATACATATCCGACACGCAGTAAACCGTTTCAGCTCCCAATTAACCCATTAAAGTCTAATGCACTGGGGCTTTTTCCAAGTGACATCCTCTGTTCGTCCTCCAGTCCTTGGCCTTCCACCCACCAATCAGAACTGGCCTGAGGCATTTGGCTTCCGACTGGGTGGCACAGGACCCAGTTACATCCTGTCCGTGGTGGAGGGTAGTAGTGCTTACCTGGCTGGCCTGCAGCCAGGCGACCAGGTGGTGGACATTGAGGGCCAGGATGTAACCAACCTCAGCACACCGGCACTGATCGCCCTGGCGCAGACCCTGAAGACGGTGCCGCCCAGCATCGGAGTGGTGTCACGGATCGAACAGGTCAGCTGAAAACCAATAATCCACATTTTGCCTTTTAAGGTCCAGTGTGTAGGATTTAGGGGGATATATCTTCAGAAACGGAATATAATGTAATGTGTAATGTAAACCTACATAGGGTGCGGGTCCTCGTCTACTGCCGTGTTTCTACAGTAGCCTAGATGAGAGAGTGGGAAAACACTTTTTTTTTTTTTTTTTTTCTTTAACATGAAACTGCTTTAGTCTGTGTTTTTATTTGTTTATATCACTGGGTCTGTTTGTTTTGGAGAGGAAGAGACCTGTGTGGATTATTCGGCTCCGGGTAAAACCCCCCTGAACATCTGGGGCCATATTCACAAAGCTTCCTAGTACAAAGAGTTGCTCCAAGGGATGAAATTCTAAGAAAATTCTTAGCATTATGACGTTTTTTAATAATTTCCCCTTAAAGTTAAGAATAAGTCCTTGTTAAGATAAAAGTTATTCACAGAGCATCTTAGCCTATAAAGAGCTCAAGGTGGAAAACAGAAGTGAGGAGAAGGACTTTTAAGGGGCTGAAGGGTTTCTTAATCAGAGGAGAAAATGGCAGAAAGAGAAAGAAGTCGCAGAAATATTCTCCTAACACGGGATGACAGTGATTAAATGAAATGCTGCAGTTTAGATCGTGCATGATTTATGTTTTTGGTCGATCTCATTAGGGGTATGCACGCATATCCCACCCAATGAAATAACATTATAACGCCAGAAACAAAATGATCACAAAAATAAGACATTTGGAAAACTGGAAAAATGTAACAGTGCAGCAGTGATGACTTGAGTCTGTCAGAACCTTCCATCAGCAGTGATCACGCTAACAATGACAACACTTTCAGTCTCGTATTGTGATGTAGTTCATTTCATTTCCACACCTTGCAGGCTCACAAAAGAGCGTGTCCGTGACAACTAATCACATCTTTTAAAAGAATGTGTCATACCTAGCAATGGGGTCGAACCACACCTCCTCACTAAGGTAGACGTTTCTGTCTCTTCCTTGCTCAGAGTTGCTCTGAGAACTTTCCTGAATCACTCCTAAGCTAGGACTCCTTACTAAATTGTTTTAGTCTAAGTTAGGAGCTCTCTGAGAGTAGAATGTTTATGAATAAGGCCCCTGCATCTTAAGTTATCAGAGAAAGAAGTTGAGCACATATTAGCAGGTGTTAGGCCAGCGCCCTGTCTCTGACATGCCAAAAAGTGTAGGAGAGACACCTGGTCCATTTGTTTTGGAGAGGAAGAGACCTCTGAGGGTAATTCAGCTCCCGATAAAAACCTCCTGAACAAGGAACACTGAAGGAATTCTAACCAGGAGAAATCTCAGCTGGTTGCGATCTGAAATTGTCACTGCTAGATTCCTCTAAATCCCCTTAAACTTTACACACTGGACCATTAGTTGGTGGAAAAACACCAAAAACACACATAACATTCAGGTGAAAACAGCACTGAGGTGGCGAACATGCTTCTCCCTTCCTCAGATTGACATCACTCCCGGCCCAGATGGACGTTTTGGCTTCACCATCGTCGGAGACAGTCCTCTGATGGTGGAGGACTGCATGCCCAACGGTCCGGCTGGTCGCAATGGTCTCAAAGCCGGGGACTACGTCATGGAGGTCAACGGCATCCCGGTGAAGCATCACGAAACAGCAGCGGCCATGATCAAAGCAGCTCAGGGTCGACCTCTGCGTCTGGGCGTGCTCAGCATGGCCCGGCGGCCCAAGCGACTGAGCAGCAGCATGAGGGTGTTGTCACAGAGCGGGGACAGCGTCAGGGAGAGTCGCGCCCACAAGGCCATGGAGTTCAACAAAAAAGTGGGTGTGAAATAGATGTTTGTAATTTTATGTGTTTGTTGTTGTTTTAATTATGTATGTTAATTTAAGTATGTACATTAATTCATCTAACAGGTGGAGGAGGTTCTCGGAGAGGAGCCAGATGTGAAGGAACAGCTGTTTGAGGTGCTCAAGCAGTACGCCGCTGAGAGGGATGTGGAGAGTCTGGCTGAGGCCCTCCCCGACATCTTGATCACAGAGGAGCATCAGCAGCTGATTGACAGCGTCAGGTAGCCAATCACTTGCTCAGACAGACTCAAACGTCAGACATGTCTTGTGTGTGCGTGTTTGTGTGACTAACCAGCCTTTCAGTCCTTCTCATGTGGTGATCAAAGAAGCCTTGTCAGATACAAGAGAATATCATGAAAATGTTTATACCCGTTCTCCCCCCTGCACTGAAACAGACTTCTGTGCAAATAAAAATCAGATTCAGTGTGCGACAAAGTTCTGCTACAGTAGTGGCTTTACATCTTGTTTCAGTGTCTGTCACTGCCAGTGATGCAACCAGGACAATGCATTAATATTTTAGCCTGCAGCGCTGTTTTCAGTCTAAACTCTCAACGGGTTTAAGCGCCTGTGAATTTATAGTTTAGTTTAGCTTGTTGGGAAGCAACTGATGTTTTTTTTATTGGGAAACTTAGAATCTAATGACCAAGAGAAGAATTTGGGCCACACACAAGAGAAAAAGGAAGATTTTATTTGCTTTGCTTTTTTTTTTTTGCAATATGAGAACAAAGCTTAAGCGCCATGCATAAGAAAAAAAATCAGAGGATTTTTTTTTCTGTGTGCATTTTAAAAATAAAGTCAAAATGCTGAGAATAAACTCGACATTTCAATGTTAAAGTCAGATTTTTGAGAATAAATCCAGCTTGTAGCATTAGCTCATGTGGCTGGCTCTAAAATGTGCGGATGAATTGGTGAAATTGCACTTCAGAATCAGCTTTGGCAGGACGTTATTCGTCTTTCACACAGTGTGGTAATGAGTTTCAGGACTTTGAAGAAATTGTGGTGTTTGGGAGAAACCAGACAAACTTGGAAGAGGTGGCCGCATTTGTGCAAAGTGAAATAGCTGGCGATGGACACGTAAAAGGGTGTCGATTGTTACACCTGCTGGCAATAAGAGAGAGTTTTATAACAAGACACAGTTTAATGGACCAGAGGAGTTAGCTTTATTCTTGATATGTGGAATTAAGTTTCAAAAGGCAAAATAAAATAAATCTTTCTCCTCTCTTTTTTTCCCCTTATGCCTCGCCTTAATACTACTCTGTACCAAACAACCAAAACTTTCCTAAAATTAGGTTGTTTTGGTTGGAAATTGTTAAATACGCAGTACTAAAAACTGCTGTAAATGAATGGATTTGAGCAGCACCTTGACTATAAAACATGAACAGCCAAGCAAGATGTTCAAACTAATGCAAACTCTGCATCTCAATAGATGATTAACCTCTTCTTGAGATGCAGTAAAACCTTCAAAAACTTAAAACTAAATCAATCACCCATCCATAATTTATTCTATTTAGCAGTGTGGGGGAAATTAATATTTATATAATATTTAGTAAGGCTCACTGAAATCACCAGATAAAAACCCTGGCTTTGTTGTACATCTAAAATTGTTTTCTCATGATCATTGTTTTTGACAACCCTTGAGAAAGTGCACCAGAGAGAGAGCTGTAGTCCATTTTGTCTGACAGACAGTTGAGCTGTATTCACTGCTCAACACAGGCTCTACACAGTAATAAGGGCAAAGTGAGGGAGTAAGAACTCCTTAATTACCTCATGAAATCAATAATACTCAGCATTTCACTGTGAATGTGGGAGAGGTGTACAGTAAGGGCACGTATGAATAGCTGACCAGATGTTCGGCACTGACTGCCGTCCTTGGGTGCTTGACTTGTTCCGTCTCAGGTACAGTGCACAAGAGTATAGTTAGATATTCACCGCAGAATATTGCATTTCTTCCTCCTCAGCATTGATCGGAAAATCAAAACCCCCTAAACACAATACCTCCCCGCCGTCTGTCTCTTCCTCTCACTTTGACTTTCTCTCTGTTGGTCTCTTTCTTTCCCATTTCTCCCTGTCAGCTGTGATGCACTCTTTGATACACGCACCAATTTTTTTGTGTATCGCATCACTGGATGGTCTTTATTCCCTCCTCTGCATGCAGCTCTGAGCTGCTACAGCCAGTTTGCTGCTGCTGGTTGAGATATGCACACGTACGAAAACAGAAAAACATGCAGATGCTCAGACCGCGTGCTCGCAGCACTGCTTCTCACACACACATGCGTGCAGTCCTTGCTTTGAAGTTCTATGTGGGAAGACATTATGAACTGCTGCCTCAGGTGAGTGCTGAAAACAGTTTGTCATTGTGTAGTGCAGAGTTTGCAGCATTTTACTGGTCATTAAGTTTATTTATAATCGGTTAATGAAGTATGCTGTTGTGAATTTGAAGCATTCTTTAGTCTCGTAACAATAAATTCGTGTTAAGTTTTCTGGTGACTCATTTTTGTGAAGTAATTTGCTCTCCTTCAGGCTTAAAAAAAAGCTGTTTGTCCAGCCATCTCAGTTTCCTCTGACACAGCTGTCTGTATTACAGCTTTGATAGCACATTAGAAGCTGCCTGTGAAAATGCTTTGTAATGTTTGTTTTGCACAGTAGTCCCATTAATTATGCATTAGCAGTGTCCATAGAGGACTGAGAACAGTTTTAGTTGTTTTCCTCACCTTTAGCCAGTGAGAAAAGTACTGTAATTCTCCCAATAAGAGCCTGAATCTCTCTTTAGATAAATCAACCTCAGATAGCTGTAGTTACCCATAATTCCACGCTGTTGTTTTTAGTTCAGGTGGGCTGTAGCGTTTGATATGCAAAGTTTTTCTTCTTCCTTTCCTCTGCTCGCTGTGTCATTGTCTTGTCATTATGAGTGCTGTTTGTGCTGTAGTTTTGTGCAACATGCTCTCATATGCCAATTAGGCTGTGCAGATCTTGCACTAGAAAGAGCTAAAAATATTTCATCCCAGCTTTGGAATAGCTCTTGATGTTGACAGCAGAATCTGGCGAACATGTTTCCGTGGTAGGAGCCTGAGGGAATTTTGCTTCCAGGTTGTCCGTGAGCCATGCCTCAGGCTGGTGTTGGTGTTAATGGCTGCTGCTGACAATGTAATGTCTCCGGCATCTGGGGAAGAAATATAATGTGGGTTCTGTCTTTTCCTGGGGAAAGGTGTTGCTGGTTATATTGTTAATAGGTGTGTTTAGAGAAGCTTTTTTTGCCATGTTAGCGCAATGGCTGTGAGGATGGCACAGGCTGTCAGTCCACCACTTTGATCCAGACTTATCTAGTGGATGTATGCCATGAAATTGGATAAAGATATCCATGATGCCGAGAAGATGAATCCCTGACTTTTCCTCTACGGCCACCATGAGGTTGACATCTGTGGCTCTGAATGATTTCATTGCCATCTGGTATAGACATTCATATTGCCACTAGGTATCAAATAAAAACCAGAGACTACATATTATTATGTTTCTCTAAGCAGAAAGTAAAAGCCCTCTTCCTTTGGGCAGCTACTTCCGTCTCGCTCAGACTCACCTTGGGTCCAGGTCCACAGCTGCCTGTAACCGTCACACCCCTTCACTAAGCGGACGGAACGACTTGACATAGCGTAATGACTTCACCCTGGAGAGAAGCGTGAAAGCAAGGAGCGCTGACTCTGCAGCTACCTCTGGGGACATTTCAGTCCCCATTGACACTGACAGTGATGGAAACACATCACCCAGGTGGACGTGCTAACTTTCACTCCTTTTCTGGTGCGATGCAATGACACACCGCCACAAAAGTTCGTCCATCTTTGTCCAAGCAGCACTTGAAGATCGTTCAAAATTAGCCTGCCCTGAGTTTGAAAGAGAGACTGAATAAGTAAGAGAGTGACAACCCAGAAAACATGCCCAGAAAGGCATACTTATCTACTGCAGAGTGTTGTAGTCTGTTGCCCTTTTTAGTGGGGTTTACCATGTTTAAAAAACCTGTATATACATGCCAATTTTGGTGGGAAATGGGTATAAAAGACATATTGATATTGCCTGTTTTACCTTTTTTTTTCTATTCCAATTTACTGGTAGCCCCACAGCTTCTAATCAAAGTGATGTGAACAGTTTTGTGTCTAATTTTAAGCAGGAATACCAGTTATTGACTAAGAAATGAAGACACCAGAGTTTGTTAGTCATGATGCGGATGCCAGTGTTGTCATTTGAGGTGTGGAGAATCTATGTGTCTGCCACTGAAGCTGAATCTCCCTCTTTTATTCGACCGCTGTCTCCTCCCCTTATTTCTGTGTGCCAAACTGTCAGTCTCTCCCTCTACATCAATCACTGTCACTTCCTGTGACAGTCACGCACACACGTCAGACTCAGTCCCATAATTAGAGGTCGCACATTAGAGGATGTGAGGTGTGCTTAACATCTTACGAAGTTATTCCTCCCGTATTGCCTTGTAAAACTTGACCAGCTGGGCCACGCTCTGCTCATACTGCCTCTGTCCCCTCGCCGATTTGCCTCGCCGTCCCACAGGATGTGTTCTATTTATAAGCAGCCTACTTCTTTTAATAAATTCTCTCTTAGGTTTCTGACACATTTGCTGGTGTCGATTCTTAAACGGCTCTGAAACCCAGGGGTTAGCACGGGCTCAGAAACTTGAAAGTTATGCACAAGATTTTGTATCTGGAGTGTCATTAGAGTCAATCTTGGAACATCTATCCGCTCATTTGTTCACGCGTTTCTGTGGTGTTATGGTAATTGAATGTAATTAAAGTGAACTGAAGGCCTTTGTCTGATACTCTGTCTGTATATAGACTTCAAAGATGTGAATTAATTAGACTGATGCATTCACAAGCCAGGATTAAGGATGCAGTCTTTTTCCTCATATTATTTGAATACCAGTTCTGTGTTTACAGATGTTTATACATCTGTCAAGTTGTTGGGGGCTGGAAAAGTATTGAGACATTTGGATAGATGTCATTGTAGTTGTCAAGCAGACATGACTGTCAGAGTTTCTGTACGTTCTCTTGCGCACACACTTTGGTTCTTGCACACACACAGAAACACACACATGCACGCAGCCATTGTGCTGACCTGCCTATGGAATTCCACTGGGGCTCTCCTCTCTTCTTCACTTCTCTCCTCTCTCCCTCCTCACTTACTCCTCTGTTCATCTCATTCTTTCCTTCCTTCTCCACTGAGGTAAGAGAAGACTTGTCACTCACTACCTCTTGCTGCAAAATGACGGATGACTCAGTGATGAGGATTATCCTTTAACTGTGATGAGAGGAGTGCCCTGCGCTGACCTCAACCCCGGCGTCTTTGGAGCAAGGAGGGCACAAAAGATGGGAACAAAGAAAGGGTGTTGCCCCACACGTGAAGTTGGAGAGCAGCTGATGATGCTACCTGAGGATGTTTTGGAGGTGTGGAGGAATGTGAACCATAGCCACTGTTACAGTTTGCGCCCTCCCTCCTTCTCGTTCTCTCTCTTTCTTCCTCCGGCTGCTTTCTGATCCTGCAGCAGGCGCTTTTGAGATCCAGGACACCTTCCTTTTTTCTCATCTTTCTCTTCTTTCGCCTTTGTCCGAGAGAGTTTGTTTGTTCAAACTAGATGGGGACTCACCGAGATAGAGGAGAGGCATTTGCATTGCTTAACTGAGCTCAGGCACTTCCTCAAAGCCCCGAAGAGCCATGGGAAGGGATAGGAGCCTTTCCAGACACTTTCGGTATGGCACTTTTCCTTTGATCTCAGCAGTGTTCACTGTGCTTTGTATTGTTTGTGCTGACTTGGATCTGAAGTTGCTTTAGTATTGTTGTGCAACTTGTTATCAAGTTTGTATTGATGATTATTTTACACTTTCTGTCAGCATGTAAAAATACGAAACTCTGTACTGTCCCAAAATCAGATTCCAGCTTGTGAAACATGATGAGAAAACTGAGAGATTCTAGCAAAGAGTTTGACATCTCCAAATAACTACTGATACTTTGTCTTTATTTTGCCTTCTGTGGCTTTTTTATTTCAACTCTGTACAGATCTTCATCTCTCTACAGCTATGCTGTGCGTTTGCAAATTCATAACTGGCTCAGCTGTCAAATTAGCTGATCAGAAGTGGGTCTGACAATAATGGCTCTTGCAATGAGTTTTCCAGCTGATTGCAATTGTCATTCATCCCTCTGTGTGCTGTGTCCTTGATCTACCCCTCCTTCAGGCCTAATTATAGACTCTTCTCGCCCTCCTTATAATTGAGGGCATCCCAAGGCCTACATCCAACTTCGACAGAGGAACGCTGTGAAGTTTCTGGTCACTTGTTTAAGCCGGTTTTCAAGATTTTACAAGTGAAATATTCTTTGACTGAGACCGTAACGTGACAGAGAGGTGTTGGAGGTGATAAAGTTAATGTTAATCAGTAGAGCCGGGCCCTGTGGCTGTCATACGTGCACAATAAATGGCCCCGTTCTGCTCAGTTTTCCCTGTCTGCCATTTGTCAGAGCAACCGTGGTGATGTATGAGTACAGTTTGGGAAAGTTCTGTGGCCTACATCGCCTGTAAGCACATACTAGCCTGCTTCATTCCCAGTAGTTGCATGACCCTGGCCTAGAAAGAGCTCTAGTTCTCCACTTTCTCTCTTTTCTTGTCTCTGGCTCTGTTATATTTTGCTGGTTGTGTCTTCATATTTCTGCAACTCTTCTACCATTCTTCATATGAATTCATCACAACTCTTTCACTAATTACTGTCTTTGTCTTTCCTTGTCACTCACTCTGCCTGAAATTGTTTTCTACTCATTTTTGTTGTTGTGTGATGTCTCTAGCTCTAGTCGTTGCAGTTTTACTTTTGCTTTACAAAACTGACCCTCGAGACTGCACTGTAGAACAGCCTGGTGTCACAAATTAGCACATTTCAGCCCTTCGGGGAAGTGTTGACTTTATGCAGCATGAACACACCCAGCTCTTAATCACTGTCACCTACACATCTCCCCTTGGCTTTAATTTATATGGATGTCTGCATAGTAAGCAGGTGCAACTATATCCATGGAAGTTACCATCCTCTCAAGGTGAGCTTTCATGTTTAGTTTTTCACTATGGTGTCAAACATCATTTCTGTTGCGTTTTTAAGAGTTAAACAATGGCACATCCACATTTTACGCCCATAGTATGCTGAGAGTGTACTGAGAAAACTAAGATCATATGAGATAATATGATTGTGGTAATATAAAGTCTGTGTGATGGGTTTAAGTTTAACATAGAGGGGAAACAAAAGGGGACCTACAATTGATCCCTGTGGAACACCTTATAGTGAATTAACAGTTTTTGACACATGCAGATAGTTACTGTAAAAATGTAACATGCGTCCCAGTCAGTGTCAAAGTCTTTCTATTAAAGTTGTGTGATTGACAGTCTTGAATGGAGTGGTGAGACCAAGAAACGCAAGGATGCACAGGTATTTTTTTTTTTTTTAGTTTAACCAGGGCTGGTTTTGCTGTGTTGAGAGATCACATGTAGGTGTTGGGAGTTAGGGCTATTGGTGCTGTGATTAGAGGCATCCATATAGTGCTTGTTTAAAGGTGGCTTAATTACAACATTTTCAAGGTTCTGTATGCAACATTCACAGCATTAATATAGCAGTAAACAACTATTTTCTGTGTAAAGATATAGTGGTGTTATGACATCCTGAGCAGGAAATAAAGTTGCGCTATCTCTGTGTGTGTTGTAATCCAAGATTCTCTGTGGTTTGTTGTGGTAAGCTAGTCTGGCCAGGTGCACATGTTAGTGCATGTATGTATCCCACTGGTTAGCACAGCGCCACCGCTTTGCACTACACTCATACAGCGGTTATCACTGATATCACGATGGTGGCGTCACAGAAGCGTAGTCCTTCCCCTTTTGGTTTCCCCCTGGTTTTCACCGTTAACTCTGTTGCCATTCTTCAGCACTGTTTATGGAGTTAGACCCATTAGCTGCTAGCCACCTTCTCAGCCACCTCCATGCTGAGAACCGTGTCCATTCAACACACATGCTCTTAATTTCAAATAGAGCCCCTTAAATGCTGTTTTGATTGCATTATTTGACATTTTTTGTGGCGTAGTCTGCTGTTGTAGAGCTGTAGTTGCTTATGACACAGGCAGCATTTCCACAGATGGGTTAACTCACAAGAAACAGTGAATCAGCAGTTAACTTCCCATTATGTGGCTGTAATGTGTGTGCATGACTTGGGGAAATTGTGGAGGGGACAAACTGTGCTGTTCCTGCTGTGCTGTTTATTTTATACAGTTCAGTACAATTTCACTTGCAATATACAGCCGTAAATAAGATGCAAGTGTGTCACACTATAATTGGACACAAGACTCTGACGCATGGATTGTAAAGCAGAAAATCTGCCGTGTGATATTTATACTCTTTGTGGAATTAAATGCAGCTGATAACTAGATATTATTGATAATCAATTTAATGCTGAAGGCAATTTTTCACTTCTGATGTCTAATAAGAAACTGAAAATAGGTTTCAAAATACGCTGCGGTGTCTTAAAAGTACCAAACTTAGTGTTTGATGAAATTGTGGCTGTATTTTATTCACTGTTTATGTGTGACAAGCACAGTCTATTAGTTTGCATTTGTTGGAGGTGGTTGAACTTTTCTAGCTTTAGGCTCTATGACCTGATTTGTACAAGTTACAGAATTAGAGTGTATTTGCTACTCCTACACACAGATTGGCTTTGGATAGGGTCCCAGGTTTTATTGGATCAATGTGAGTTGTGTGTATGTGTGTGTGTGTGTGTGTGTGTGTGTACGCTTGCAAACTTTAGTGAGTCAGAATTTTCTCTAGGTAAGAAATCTCCAGAGGGGAAATATCTGTTAACTTCCCTCAACTTTGGGTTGTAACACACTGGTACGGAGGCAGCTCAGCTTATGCGTCACTCTTAATATAAACCCAATACTTGCTGTGCTGTATTATGAAACTACCAAATCATCTAATCCTTGCCTCCTAACAATGTTCCCCAAATGCACCTGCAGAGTGACAGTGACAGCTTTGAAAACCAGACTATGCCGATGAGTCTTATTCTCAACAGTATCATTTGAGTTGTGTTGTGTATCTGGATGCACATTGGAAGTGGTGCACTCTGAAAAACCAAAGCACTTCTTTTCTCCTCTGCACAGTGGAAGTACCCAGGAGATTCATGTAGAAGACAGAGAGATAGAGAGAATGGAGGCAGCATCATTTTGTAGGTGGGATATGCAAAATAGAAAAGGGACAAATGAGGTGTGTGTACATGGGTGTGAGATGGAGGATTGCTTGTGTCTTGTGTGCGCCACATGAAAGGGAAAGAAAAAGGGAGATGGCGTCCTATATTTAAAAGAAAATTGCAGCCCAAAACACTTTTCCAAACAGTTATTGGCAGTGATACTTCCATTTCTGGGTCATTTCTGTTGTTGTGTTATGTATCTTTTCTCACAGATAATTGGCCTAATATAAATCTCATGCAGCAGACAGCACAGCTACAACGGGGGGTTTAATGGGAGTAGACATTTCAAGCAGAGCAAAACATCAGTGGTAAATGTCAGGTTTTTGAAAACAGACAGAAAACGCTGCTTTCTTTACAAGTGTGTGCTGACGTTAAACAATCTTGCAGTGAGAAATGTGTCATAGGAAAGGCAGCAATACCAATTTTACACCAAGCCTCAGACATCTTAAATACAAGCCTTCTTCCACAAGTTTGATGCCAACACCCTCTCCAATCTTCATTTATTGACTGGACACCTTCCTTTCATCCATATGTATGTAACACACATAACAAATTGGAGGAAAGTGGGTGCAGCACGCTCACAAAAACACCCCTGTAACACACTAAATCTCACAAACTGATATCTAAGAGTATCCGAGGGAGGGTGGGTTTTTCCTTTAAGAGGATAAAGGCATTGGGAGTTGATTATGGGAGGGGAAAATAACACTGGTAAGGGGGAGTGGAGCACTTTCTCCCAGAGGTGGCTCTGGCACTGAGCTTCCTCCTTTTCACATATTAGCTGTGAGCTGTCACTGATACTGAACACTCTTACCTGCAGCTGCTAATCTGACAGGACCACACAAACAAAGCTTATCTCTTTCATTCTCTCACGCACATGCATACACTTGCAAGAACACACAAACTAATGTCGGACCAATCCCTTCTACCTGCCTCGGCCGTCCCATGAGACGATATGGACTGAACTATTTTTGAACCAATTAAGTGCATCCTGCAGCTGCATCAATGTGCAGTCAGAGCAAGGATCCCTCTGTTTTATGGGATACTTTGGACGAGATTGGGATCAAGAATTTGGGATTTTTGTGGTGATTTTCACCAAAATGCTGCTTTGATGTGATGCTGATCTGAGTTTGTGTCTGATTCCACAATGTTCGCCAGGATCTTCATTCCCAAGAAGCACCGGGAGCGTTTTGACGAGGTCGTTTCCCAAAGCCTGATGAGCCGGCTCAAAGGGCGGAGCTTCAGTGACCCTAGCCGCAACCACCTTCGCCGCAGCCGGAGCGAGGATCACCCCGAACGCCTTCTGGTCTCCACCCGCGCCAGTTCAGTGCCACGCACCCACGCAGAGGAAGGCGTGGTCCCCCCCGCCCGCGGCATGCGCAAGACCACGTCACTCATAGCTGGGCACTCCAGTGGCACCACCACGAACTGCAGGTCTGTGTCAAGTATCATGTTGTGGATTTTTGTTCGACAGTTTTTCACATCCTGTCTTCTTTTACTTCCTGTGTGTTTTGGCCTTTTAACAGGAGTCCCATCATCATCATCCCATTTTACCATCAGCTACGCAGTGCCATGTCATTTTTAGCTTTCAAAGAAAACCCTTTTTCTTAAAATAACATCTCCTCTCTGCTTACGTCTGATCAAATTTATAACCTCTACATGAGAACCGCTGTGACAGGTCTTCCTGTGTAAGCAGGGGATTTATGTGAATTAAGAGGGGTAGGAGTTAAGTGAAAAAATAGACATTCAGTGTTTAAGCCAATGGGAACATAAACCTATTTACACAGTCATGCCTGTCCTTTTACTCTCATCTGCTGTGACGTTGTTTCCTGTCGTCTCTATGAATTGATGACAGTTTGGTCTGTGGTTAGAAACCAAAATCCTAATCTCATTTATGAGGATTTTTAAAAAACGCGTAAATAACATGTTTACAAACATCCTCTCAAAATCTCTTGAAAATGTGGGAATAAAGCGCCCCAAGAAACTGCTAATCTCTTCTGTGGCTCTGGCTTGTGATGATGTTATGCAGCTCCCCTGGGATATACTGTCCATATTTAAGTGGGAGTGTTCATGCAGGATGTGAATTTAAAGTAGTCTGCTGAATATGGAAATCTGCAGGACGTCCACAGTTGGTGTCTGGATTAAATTGCATTATTTGACTCTTTGCAGATAACTTTTTGAACAGATCACGGCCACAACACTGTGTGCAATGAGCTATAGTGATTAATGAATTCCGCCACCCTCACTTAAGCACAGTTTGTCTCCATTATGTCATATTTAGTCAGTCTAACCGAGTCTCTATGGTAACCCATGAAGTAGGAAAAGTATATACATTAACTTTATCATATTGAAGTCAGGGTAAAGCTTAAATAGATATGTGAAGAATGAGATAGTAGTGTGAATGAACTTGAATGAACTTCAGGTACTTATGCGTGGAGCAGGAACAGATGCATTTGAATTAAGTTAAAAAGCCTTTATTTCAAAACATGGCTGCTTACATTAAAACACCGTCCGGTTTCAACTCTGTGGTCTTCATCAGGGTGCAAAAGGGTGGACAGGAGTAATTCATTCATTCGTTCATTTTCTGTTCCCAAAAATGTGTTTGTCACATCACAGAAAAATGTCACTTACCACCGAGCAAAATTTAAATGATTAAAAAAAAATTTGGCAAGTTTAGGTTTTCTCTGCAATGCTGAGGTTGTGTCCACTGAAGGCGCTGAGTTGAAGAATGAGCCGCTGAAAATCAACAGACACTCGTTAGCAGCTAACCCGGTAGCACGAAGCACACACACCCCCTGAGCTGAAGAACGAGTGAGCTACTGTGCAGCGACAGCCTCTCGTTCAGAAGTTAACATTAGCACAACTCACACACCCACAGCATTGAGCAGCTCAAATTGGGCTAAAAGACTGAAAGGTATAAATTGACACCGGTGCTATACGCTCTAACGTTAATTTTTATGTAGTGTGGGAGGAGTCATATTAAGGGTGGCTCCAGTCCATCATTGAGCCATGATTTCAGGCCCACCCAAAAAATCCTGGACACGAAAAGGGTGAAAAACTGTTCAGTGGTCTAACTCCACAGTTCAGTACTATACAATTTACGTTTTTTCCATGGTTTCAGCCAGTATTTGAATTTTAACAAATAAATCCAAATATTTTTCTGTATAAATGTATGTTTCAAAAGAACAGCTTTCTCTTAATGAATTCTGATGTCCATTCATATCCAACAAGACAAGCAGAGGATATTTATCTTCCCCTTTTACCACCCTTTTAACACAGAGGGCCATTACTCTGAAACAGCAGTCCTCACTTTATTAAAAACCTGTCCACCATTACTGTCGCTTAAATCTAATATGAAAAAACACTTGTGCCATAGTTTATGTATTAGTTATGTTTATGTGTTATGTGTATGGGTGTGTCTCATTTATGATTACTATATTTTCTTGTTTTGTCTGTTATATACTTGTGTTTAGGAGAGAAATCTTATTTGTAATAGAATAGTTTTTAAATTCTAGAGGGGAGGTTTTCATCATAAGATCTTTGGGTTTGTTACCTCTCCTGCACAATCACTGACATGATCATTTTTAAACTTGTTGTATACTTGCTAATAAAAGAGCTGAGTATTTTGTAATCCCTGCTATTCTTTTAATTCATAAGGCCTTTGCTTATTTTTAAGTTCTGCCATTAATCAAAGCTCAAATTTGTCTCTTTAGGACAGTGCGAGTGTGTAAAGGTAACACAAGTTTTGGCTTCACTCTTAGAGGCCATGCTCCAGTATGGATTGACTCTGTCATCCCTGGTAAGTTAGAAATGTGTGCATGTTAAGGTCATGTTTGTGTGTGTATGCAAGTGATCAAGCTGTTGTTATACATACATTTAACTGAGTGTAACATCTTTACAAAGCTTCTGAAATTTGTTCTTGTAATGAGGAAATTATCAAATCAGATGTCTTACTCATTTTCTGTTCTGCAGGAAGCCCAGCAGACAAGGCAGGTCTGAAACCAGGAGACCGCATCCTCTTTCTCAATGGACTGGACATGAGGTTGAGCTCTCACCCACATTCACTTTACAAATCCTTTACAAATTTGTGCCCAACTTCTAGATAAAACTATGTTTCTAAGGCTCAATCTCAATACACCCCTTGCCCCTACTACTTAGCCTCTACCCCTCTGTTTTGCACATTCACATCGAGGGTAGGGTGTCCTGATTCTGGTTGGTATAGAAGGGTAGGTGGAAGTGTTAGAAAAAGGATGCCTATATGTGACGTGAGAAATCACCACAGCAGAAGACAGCATATTTGCAATGTAAACACTAGTATCGTCAGCTACCAATGACATATCAAGGTCTTGAAGGGTTGTCCCATTTCATAGAGGAAGAATTCAACCACTACCCTTTGTAACTCTGTTCTGAGGGGTCAGGTGGCACTTAAAAACATGGTGTTGGGCCCAAATCTTACTCAAGAGAAAAGGATTATATTTAGAGGTAAACATTATTATGCTCATAGGGTTCCCTTTTAGATATTTTGTTGTTTGTTGAGCTCACACAGTTGTTGAAGTAAGTGGGAATCTCATTTCAGCTGGATGTGTTAAAAAACAACAACAACAGTTTCCTGAAACTAAAGTTAAAAGTGAAGCAGTGATAAATAAGCTCCCCAGAGAACATGTGAATGTCTTTATTCTCTGGTATATGTTAAGTTCTTTGCAAAATATAGAAAGCTTTACATAAGTTGTTTATTTACACATCACATTGCTGCACAGCAGAAATTGAAATTGTTGGATTGAGCTTCTGTTTAGAATTGAGTTGGCACATGCTGTTAAAAGGCTAAAATAGTGTGTTTGTGTAAATATCTTTCCATGTGTGCCTGTAGAACGTCCTCACATGAGAAGGTGGTGTCCATGCTCCAGGGCAGTGGTGCCATGCCCACTCTGGTAGTGGAGGATGGTCCGCCTACTTTCGCGCTGGCGGAGCAAGACCTTGCAGGAGGTGGCATTCCCACAGAGCGCGCCCGCTCCCCGGTGCTCAGCTCCCTTCAGTGGGTGGCAGAGATTCTTCCCCCCAGTATTCGGGTTCAGGGCCGCACCTTCGGACAGCAGCTGGAGCACCTGCTGACCATTCAGGAGAGGTACACTATCTGCAAAGCCCTGGAGAACTTCTTCCAGCACAGGTGAGCAAGGGGCTTGAAAAAAGAGTGGGAGAAGGGAAGGGGGAGTGGGGTGAGATAGATGGATGTGAGGAGATGTCCAAACAAGGAGGGAGGGAGTCCAAGATATCCGAATTATCCGAAAGTTACTAGTGTGAGTCAAGCTCTAAAACACTGGATCAACATACACTACATTTCCCATAATGCAACCAGTATCATCATTTCATCAACCCCTCCCTGCTTGGTAAATGCCTTTTAAAGTTTGTAACACTCCTCGTGATGAGGAGTCTTGCCTTAATGTGTGAAATTGGTGGGGTGCCATTTTAATTTTGTGTCTAGTCTCCCATTAGTTGTTGTGGTCACATGGTTGACATCACCCATGAGCTTAACTTTAACCTGTGATTGAACAGCCAGGCGATCTCTGTCACCTTGCCTGTGTTTCCATGGCAACAGGAATGTTGACACTCTGATCGTGGATGTGTTCCCGGTGCTGGATACTCCAGCCAAACAGGTGATCTGGCAGTTTGTTTACCAGCTGCTGACGTATGAGGAGCAGGAGCACTGCCAGAGCAAGATCTCACGCTTCCTTGGATACAAAGCGCCAGGTGTGTGCACACAATTGTTCTTTTTAAATAATTTTTGGTGTGTATGTGCATTTTTTGAGGTCTATATGTGTGTGAATGAAAAGGTGTCGTGTGTACAAGATGGACGCTGTCAATGGGATCTGTGCCTCTTCCTCTGCACTGCCATTATGTGTGTGTGTTCCAGTTCCACCACCGCCACCGCCTCCGCCTCCTCCTCCTGAGCCCGAGGTTGTCCCTGAGCCCCACCGGCGTAGCAGCTCCATGAGGGTGACAGGGACCACGTACAGGAGCAGTGTGAGGGGACGTAGCTCTGATGACCTGGTCATCGGCACACACTTGGGCATGGGTACAGAACTTCACTGTCTTCATTATCATTCAAAGCAACAGTTATGATCATAAACGAAGTCTTATTAAAGCGGAAGTTTGGTATTTTTCAACGTGGACCCCATTTTCCTGTGTTTTGGGGTCTAAGTGACAAATGGGAACAAACATTTTTGAAATTCATCCAGTATTGAGCGAAACAGCAATGTAATCAGCAACCACCCTACAGAGACAAACCTTTCTGTTGTATAGTTAGAGAGCTCAGAGCTAACTCGTCTACTTGAGTTGTATTTCAGTCATACTAATGAATGTATTGTCATAGGCCTTCGTGCAGACACAGTGCTGGAGGCAGGGATGAGGCTGGCTCCAGGAGAGAGGCAGTCAGGAGACGGTACTTCCCTTCCAGAGACTCCCAACAACCTCACCAATGTACGTACCAAAGCCCTCATGGGAAAATATACATTATATCAATGTAGGACTCATCATCATTGAAACAACTCTTTCTCGTTTTTTTTTTGTTTGTTTGTTTTCATTTCCACCATACAAGCTTTCAGCAGTGTACGCTGAACTGGAGAACATGTATTCATCCAAGAGGTCCAAGTCTCTGAAGAGTCGTCCTCCTCCCGCCCCCGAGAGTTTGCTAGATCTGGATCCTCCTTCGCGCACGGCCTCTCCAACAATACATGCTAACACAGGTAGCTGAAAGCATGAGCTTACACTAAACTTACAACACCTGGATTTATATTTAACCAATATACTGTGTAAAATAAATACCTTACAGATCTGTTGTGTGCATGAATGAGAGTGTGAGGTTTTAGTGTAAGAGAAGGAGGATAATGAAATGTTAAAAAAGTACTGCAGTGCAAGAATGAGAAATCCCAAGGTAGCCAACCCATTTCTTTGAATATACTTGAATTCTACATTAACAGGATTTTTGTGATCTTATGTACATAAATATACAGCACAGAGGAGTCTCAAAAACACCCCACTGCTTTCAATCTTGTCTCAGCATGGCTGTAATGATTACTTTAAGTCAGTTTAGGACCTGCTGTGTAGGAAATGTCAGAGCTGGTATCACAGAATTTCATATGGAGCATTATTTTGCAGGTATATTAGGTAGAGGAAAGGCATTTTGTGTCGTTATACAATAGTCTAATATAGTCCAAAAACACTGAACCTTTGTTCACCGGAGGCATGCGAGAAGTTTTCTTCATTCACCGTAACACAGGGTAATTGATGTACAGATGGTCATTTGGGGGATGAAGTATTCAGTTATACATCTGAATTTCAGTAGACTCACAAGTCAGTTAGACGCTTTGCTTAACTAAAGACTGATGACTTTCTCCCTGATTTTGTGTTTAGATGGGCGGATACAATTTCAGAGTTTAAAAAAGTTCCCTACGTTGCAGAACCAATAGTAAATCTGCAGGGCGGTCCTTCGGTGGCTCGCTGAACTCTTGTGCTTGTAAACATAGTCCCACTAGAAACACGTGTAGCGGTACAAAATGGCTCAGCCGTGCTCACAGAAAATGCTGTCAAAGTTCAGTGGATGTTTGTCG
>NC_065523.1:25833888-25857950 GCF_006386435.1 Epinephelus moara | reverse complement strand
CTTGCGGACGAGAAAAGGGGGAGCGCACATTTCCGAGAAGGCGTGTCCTTTTCAAAAATGCAAGAGGCGTTGCTTTGTTGCTGGCCGTTTTCGCCGGTGTGTTAAACACACTTTAGAAAGGAGTGTCCCCAGACTATCAGAAGGCGGAGATCTCTGATTGTCTGGTGGCGAGACTAGAATTTCAGTAGAGAGACTGCACCTAACGTGATGCTTCAGAGATTTAGCCGTCATCATATAACTGTAGACTGCATATGTCTTCCTTATCCCAGGTAGCCGTAAAGGCCCGCCACCCCCTACATCCTGGCCTGAGCCTCTCCCCAGTCCCCCTACACCCCAGTTCTATCAGTCAGGGCTGACAAGCCAGACCAGTGCAGAGTCCAACCCCTACATCAGCCTGGACAGTCCCCCTCCATCACCTCCAGAGCCCCCGGACTACCCATCTAGCCCCCCTCCTCTCCGCAGCAACAAGCGGCGTTACACCTTCTCCAAACCACCGCGCTCAGAAGACACAGATCGCTTTCTGGATGCGCTGAGCGAGCAGCTGGGACAGAGGGTGGCTATCATTGATGACTTCCTGACTCCGGAGAACGACTATGAGGAGGTAGAGTCGCAGTTACTTGAAATCTAAAGCCTCATTATGAAGTAAATATTAAAAGAATTAGCTTGGCTTCTGTTGATGTGTATTCAATAACCATGTGCACATAGTCAGACGTTATCAGCGATCACATGTCTAAATCATCAACTTTGTGTGTGTGCATGCTGCCCTTCTCTTATTATTTTACTGCTGCTCTACAAAAGGAAACTTAAGACAGTAGAGAAGCTTCAGAGAGTCATTTTGTTTGGTGTAGAAAGAAAAAATATTCTAGGGCCACATATCAGCTGAAATAGTCTTGTGAAAATACCCTTCTTTCATCATAGTTTCTGGTGAGAAAGGGTTAATTCTGCATGGTACACTAATTCCCTACGGTATGTAAGCCTTGCATCCAAATGTGAAATAGGACAGACCCCTTGACACACATACACATACAGAACGAGTACAGAACATACTGTCCTTTTAAAAGATGACAAAGTGAATCTTAAGATTGGCCTCACACATCAGATCTCTTTCCCTGTGTGTTGTCCTGTATAGTGTGTTGCAGTTAAGTTTTGTGGATTATCACTTTGACCTCAGAGAATCATTAAAAACACATTATGTGACCCAAATATAAACAAAAGAGCAGCCTCACCATCAACATGTAAAACACACCATTAAAACCTGGGTTGATGCTAGAACTGATGGTACGGAGGGATATCATGGACCCCACTGTAATTGGCAAGAGTGCGAATTGTTTGTCCAATCAAATGTTAGCAAACAAATGTTGGGAGGGCAGGGGCACGAAATCCCTGGGATAAAAAAGAGCTTAACATCCAGGGGGTATGTGGACAGGGGAGGAAAGCCGACAGAGGGCCCTCGCCTCTGCCACCCTCCCACCCTCTCTCTGGTTCTCTGATGGAGGATCAGAGCAAAGCACGGGTCAGTGCTAGAGGCTGATTAGGGGCTGTAGGATAGAGGCAGGCGGCTGAGAGTCAAGCTAGACCCTGTGGAGCATACTGGAGGCTTTATCAGGTCGCAAGAGCATTGACAACTGATGACGTGACAAACAAGCACACAAGAGAGTGCAGCAGTGTCCCTCCTCCGCTCCTCCAGCCCATCAATTCTAGCACCAACCTAAATCCTGCCGTCAGTCCCGAATTCATTGTCAGGTCAAAAGCACAGCAACTAAATGAAAATTAGTTTTACACATGATTTGCCTCAAGACATGTTGCTTACTTCATTTGATGAGAGGAGCAATAGAGTAAACTCTGGGTTGTTGACAGACATACACAAGCTGTCATTAAAGCTGTCACCAAACCTGCACATTGAATGTATGTCAAAAGTTTCCTTTGATAATCATGTTTAAACAGCTCTAGCAAAGAAACATATCAAGGAGATCCTGTAGAATCTCCCCACTATGTATTTTATTGGTTAACATTTGGGATGTTGTAGCCAATGAACTCATCTATTTTTCAAAGTGTACCATTTTAACAAGTTCCTCTTTGACATTAAAGGCCTAATGAAGTGTAATTGGTGTTAATGCCAGGATGTTGTGCAGATGGGCTTCCCAGATGAGGAGGATGACGATAACGAAGAGGAGTTGGGTGTGGACGAAGATGAAAATGGAGGATTTGTGGGCCCAGAGCTCAGCAGCCCGAGTGATGTTCAGAGCAGCAGTGGAGAAGAGAACGCCTCCTCCCTTACCTACTCTTCCTCTTCCGACCACATCCCTCCACCACCGATGACCCCTCCACCGCCCCCGCCTGTTCAGTTCAACGACCCGCCTCCTCCTCCACCTCCTCCTCCAGCACCTGCGCAGACTCAGTCTCAGCACCAACAACAGCAGCAACAGCTCAACTACACCCCTGAACACTCTCCGAGAGCATATGTGCCCATTCGCCGAAAATCTGGCCCCCCTCCTCCACCTCCACCGCGCAGTAATCCACCACCTAAACGGCACTCCTTACATAAAGTGCTGCCCACAAGAGAGGACATTCAGGTCCGTGCTACCATACAAGAGCTAAAAGCCTACCAAGAGCAACAAGCTTACCAGGAGAGACAAGCCTATGAGGAGCAACAGGCATATAAGGAGAGGCAGGCGTATGAGGAGCAGAAAGCCTATGAAGAACAACTGATCCAAGAGCAGCAGGCTTACCAGGAGCAACAGGCCTATCAGGAGAAAATGTTCAAGGAGAGACAGGCTTATGAAGAGCAGAAGGCGTATGAGGAGCAAAAAGCTTTTGAAGAACAACAATTGTACCAGGAGCAACAAGCCTACCAAGAGAGACAGGCATACGAGCAGCGCCAAGCCTACCAAGAACAAAAAGCATACGAACAGCGCCAAGCCTACAAGGAGCAAAAAGCTTTTGAGGAGCTTCAAGCCTACCAGGAGCAAAAAGCTTATGAAGAGCGTAAAGCTTATGAAGAGCAAAAAGCTTACGAAGAGCGGCAGGCCTACGAGGAGCAACAAGCATATCAGGAGCAACAGATCTACCAGAGCCACCACTCAATGCCTAACCAGCCAACGCAGCAGAAAGCTCACTCGCCACTGCCTCTTCAACAGCTCCACCAGTCCTTACCCCCACTCCCTTCTCCAGACTCCGTCCATCACCATGCTAACCATCCTCTTTATATGATGCGCCAAGCACAGCAGCAGCAGGCCCACCAGAGTCATCACCACCGCCGTCAGTCCCGTTCGGCCCCACCTCCACACCAGCCGTCGCCCCAACCAACAGCCCACCCGAGCCAACAAGGTCAATACGCTGAGGGCATCTACCAAAGCCATCAAGGCCTGAGGACGCAGGCCCACCACTCCTCTGCTGAGATGCTCCACCAGGTGCACCAAGCCCCACCCCATCATTCCTCTGCTGAGATGCTCCATCAGCTGCAACAATCCCAGGCCCACCACTCGTCTGCTGAGATGCTCCAGCAGATGCAACAAGCCCATGCGCACTACTCATCATCAGAGATGCTCCACCAAATCCACAAACCCAAGGCCCACCATTCCTCAACAGAGGTTCTGCACCAAGGTCACCAGATGCAGCAAATGCAGCCTCACCACTCCTCGACCGAACTTCTCCATCAAGTGCACCAGCTGCATCGGGGACAACCACACCATTCATCCACTGAGCTGCTCCATCAGATGCACAAAGCCCAGGCCCACCACTCCTCGACGGAGCTACTCCATCAAGCCCACCAGGTGCACCAAACTAAGCCCCATCACTCCTCCACTGAGCTGCTCCATCAAGCCCAGCAAGACCCACCATCCCTCCCAGTTCAGCTAACCCGGGACAGCCACTCCCATCAGAGTCGGAGAAGTCTTAAAAGTCATCATCAGACCCAAGTTTCACCACAAGGGAGACACCAGGAACAGCAGATCCACCAAACTCATCACCCCCAGCCCACCAAACCATCTCCCCAAAGACCCCACTCTATCCAGCAGACCCACCACCACTCCAGCACACCTCAGATCCACCACATCCACCATATGACCCCACAACCCCCTCCGCAGGACTACCAACACCAGATTCATGTCATCCACCCTCCCCAGCAGCCCCACAGGCCTCAGCCCCTTCTCTCCACCTTTCAGCCCCTTCAGCCGCACCAGCCCACCCTCTCCACTTTCCAGCCTCTGCCTCAACACCACCAATCCCAGCACCAAGTCCAGCCCTCCACCCAAGCCACGCGCCCGCAGTCCCAGCCCTCACATCACCTGCTGCAGACGCAACACCAGCCCCAAACCCAGTCCCACCATAAGCAGCCTCATGGTCAGAGCCAGCCCCAGTCCCTCCCCCACTCACTATCAGACCCTTCAGAGCACCTAGAGCCCCCTCCGCCTCCACCACTGCCTCCACCCTGCTCCCCTCCACCCTTGCCCAGGCCTTCGCTCTCCAGGATGGACTCCAACCACATGAGTGTGAAGAGGTTGCGCTGGGAGCAGGTGGAAAACTCAGAGGGGACTATCTGGGGACAGGTTAGCTTTATGGGGTTTGAACATAGGGAGCTAAGGCCTCTTTAAAGGGACAGTTCACCCCAAAATCAAAAATATATATTTTTCCCCCTACTTGTAGTGCTATTTATAAATCTAGATTGTTTTGGTGTGAGTTGCAGAGCATTGGAGATATCGGCCGTAGAGATGTCTGCCCTCTCTCGAATATAATGGAACGAGATGGCACTCGGCTTGTGGTGCTCAAAGCGCCAAAAAATACATTTGAAAAACTCGACAGCAATGTCTCTTTCCAGAAACCATGACCTGGTTACTCAAAATCAGTTTCATTTAGGAACCATTTTCTTTCTACTGAACTACACCTGCCAAGTGTATCACCGCACAGAGGGAAGCAGACATCTACTGCTAGCTCACCTAGCACAACTGAGCTAGCTAACTTCCTTCTGCACGGTTATACAGTTGGTAGGTGTAGTTTGGAAGAAGGAAAATAGTTCCTACTGCTCACCAAAAGGTCTCTAGTATATCTTAAGTAATGTTTGTTATAATTTTTTTTTTTTTTTGGCGCTTTGAGCACCACCATTTAATTGCTTTATACTTGAGAGAAGGCAGACATCTTTACGGCCCATATCTCCCCTCCAACAACTCACACTAAAACAATGTAGATTGATTTGGAGATGAAATGTCCTTTTAATGCTGTACCAATTAGCATATGTTTTTATATTTAATGATAACAGAAAGAGTCATGAACTTGTAATAAACATAGCAACATTTTTGCATGTCTTTGGTAGTTGGGAGCAAATTCTGACTATGAAAAACTGCATGACATGGTGAAGTATCTGGATCTGGAGCTGCACTTTGGGACACAGAAGCCCTCCAGTGAGTACAAGTGGCTGTATGCATATCTGCAGTGCTTTAAATGGAAGCACAGCTGAAGATCATAAGATGATATGTAAAGAATTCTGGAGTAATCAGTAAGCCCCACTCGTGTACACAGTATGTTACAACTTTTTTTAACCAGAATGGAGTATGCATCGTTATTTCCTAGCACATCATTATCCAGGCTCTTGGATCTCTGCCTTCTTGGAGTGTTATTATTTAGTCATTAAGTCGACAGTATTTCACCCCTGAATTTTGTCCGTCAGATCTGAAACAACACATCTTTTTAAAATTACTTCCCTTAGGGCTTCTCTCATTTTTTCACCATATTTAAACGGGATCTAAGTCTATTCTGCACTTGTGCTCCTTGCATTTGCTCTTAACCTGCTGCAAAAAATGTAAAATATACACAAAATCTTCATACCCATTCATCTCTCTACTGTCTATTTTGACCTCCATTTTTCTAACACTAATCAAATTTTTAGTGCCTGCTCCAGAGCCATCTCTCCTGCCAGAAACCTTCAAGAAGAAAGATGTGATTGAAATTCTGTCCCATAAGAAGGCTTACAATGCCTGTAAGTAAAAAAATGTCAAGTATTTCCATTTGTCCAGATTTATAGGCTCATATATGGATCAGCATTAGGAAGCTGTAATTCCTGTCTATGTTCTTTTTAACCTTCAGCCATCCTGATAGCTCACCTGAAGCTGTCTCCTGGCGAGCTGCGTCAGGTGCTGATGAACATGGTCAGTGATAGGCTGGAGCCATCCCACATCAAACAGCTGCTGCTGTACGCCCCCGATGCAGAGGAGGTCAAACAGTATGAAGCGTACAGACAGGACCCCAGCAAACTCAGCGAGCCAGACCAGTTTGTGTTGCAGGTACAGACCTGGCAGGGTGTGAATGTGTGGGTTGGTGGTGTGGATTACCTGCACCTGTGTGTGCTGTATTTTTGTTTATCATCTCTTACTTCTTTGCTTGTTGTGTGTGTTCTCCATCAGATGTTATCAGTACCAGAGTACAAGACCCGCCTGCAGAGCCTCCTCTTTAAGTGTTCCCTGCAGGAGAAGACGGAGGAGCTGAGGGGAGCATATGACTGTCTTTACAAGGCTTCGCTGGAGCTGAAGACAAGCAAGAAACTGGCTAAGATACTGGAGGTAGCCTAGTGTTCAGCAAAGTACATAAAAATGAGAAAAAAGATGTTTATGGTTATTAAAGTGCTCTTTGTGTGTGTGCAACTTTATGTGATTCTAATAACACACGGCAAAAAGCAGCCTTCCACTTGCACTGTGGGAGAGGATGTTTGTTTTCAGATTAACAGGGAAGTGTGTTCACAAAATTATGTTTGTTTTTTCCTGAAACTTAATTTAGCCTTACCTTCATTGTTCATAAGTGCACATGAGATATCAAAGAAGCTGTTTCATTTAACATTTGTAGATGATTTAGTTGTTTGACTAGGTGTCTACTTGCTGCATTCTGTCTTTCTTCAGTTCGTGTTGGCGATGGGGAACTACTTGAATAACAGCCAGCCTAAAACCAGCAAGACAACAGGCTTCAAGATCAACTTTCTCACAGAGGTACATCACGCATTAATACATATTTAAAGAGAGACTATGCAGGGTTTTCCTAAAAAACAATCTATAGACAACAACATACAAAAGTAATCCCTCTCAATCATCACTTATGACCCAGTAGAAGTGTGTAGCAGTGTATTTTTCTGCAGAGACTCTACCCTGTGCCTGTATTTTCTTATTCCTTCGTATTTTCTGTGTATGGGCGTGTACCCCCACAGCACTCACGTGAGCTCTGGGCTTTAAAAAATGATAGCAGCCAGGTGCCAGACAGTAAGTAGCACACATCCAAGAGACACTGCTGAAAAAATGCAAAAATAGAGTGAGGCAAAACGCCAAACGAGAGTGAATGTGGGGTTGGCTTTTATTTTCACTTCTGCTGGCAAACGTGTTTAGGAGAAGAAGAAGATATACTTTATTAATCTCCGAGGGGAACTTCAATTTTTTTCACTCTGTTGTCATGTACACACAGGCCCGAAATACACACACACATGCACAAACAGGACCTATACATGCAATAAATGGAGAGATGTCAGAGCAAGGGGGCTGCCTTAGACAGCGCCCCAAGCAGTTCAGGGTTAAGTGACTTGCTCAAAGGGGGAACTGTCTCCTCTCCAGCTACCAGTACATGCTCCATATTTTGTCCATACAGGGACATGAGCCCGTGACCCTTTGGTTCCCAAGCCAAATCCCAATGATCTGAGCTAATGCCGTCCCAAATACAAATTTACAAATAGTAGCTGATATTTCTCTAATATGTCAGGGTGAATATTAGCCAGCATGTGCCAGCTTTTAGCTGGTATCACATGTAGTTGTCTGGCAGATGAAAATATAAGCAGCCAAAATGTCCCGTAGGAAATATGCCAAATAGATAAATAAATTCATGAATACCATGTGAAATAGCCCAATATTATGTTACCTATAATATCAGTTGCCAAGACAACCTAAATATAAACTTATTTTAAGACCAGATTTTTATTATGGACAGATCTATTTATCCACAGAAGCAGTACAGAGTGTCTTACTGCCTCTTCAGACCACATACCACGTCCACACCGGTCATGTTGGCTTTAAGACATATGTATATAATTGTTCTTCTTCTTGAACATTAATGGCCATATTGACCGTCGGGAAAAAAAAAGTCTAGCTCTAACTCTGCAGAGTATACCTTTAAAACATGTGACCAGATGTTTGTTTGTCCTTGTTTTCTTTCTAGTTGCATTATGCTTGTACAATTAAATTGACAGTTGACCCCAATTTCAAAACTACGTTTTTCCTCTTACCTTTGGTGCTATTTATCAATCTAGATTGTTTTGGTGTGAGTTGCCGAGTGCAGAAGGAAGTGTGCATCTAGTCATGGCTGTGAGGCTTGTGCTCGTGACAGCGTGAGATAGACTTAGACTTAGACTTGCTTTATTGTCATTCAACAAATACACCATCGGTGGTATGGTATGACTTAAAAAAAAGTTAAAATTTCAAATAGTTAAAATTAAAATTACAGTGCATCACAACAGATGTAAACATTAATGGCGTCCTCTTTGGCTGAGATGTAACATTAGCTAGCTCAGTGGTGCTAGGTGAACTAGCAGTAGATGCACACTTCCTTCTGCACAGTGATACAGTTGGCGGATGTAGTTCGGTAGAAAGAAGATATTTCCAACATGGAACTGCTCACAACAAGGTCTGTGGATTATCTTGAGTAACTGGGTCATGATTTCTGCAAAGAGACATTGCTGGGTTAAAAAAATTTAAAAAAATAGCACTTTTAGCACCACTAGCCAAGTGTCATCTAGTTCAGTGGTTCCCAACTGGTCGGTCGTGGTCCAGAAGTGGGTCGTGGGTCCACTCTGAATGGATCGTAAGTGACTTGGGAATGTGTCAGCTTATAAAAAACACACTTTATTTTGAAGTCCAGTGAATATCTAGCACAGAGCTTTTATTTTGAAGTACCATTTCCTGCTGTAGAGTGAGTGACTAACAGACAGCTGCTTGACAGAGACAACAAACTAGCTTGACGACATGGCCAAACACAAGTATGACACTGAATGTATTGAACCGTGTGGACCTTGAATAAATGGCTAAGGAGAAATCTGTCTCCTGCATTTGGGTCTATCTACTCCACACCACATAACACACTGATCTAGTTCCATTATCGTCAAGAGAAGGCAGACATCTCTATGGCTGATATTTCCCAACACCTAGCAACTCACCTAAACAATCTAGAGTGCTAAATAGCACCACAAGTAAGAGGAAAAATGTGTTTTTGATTTTTGGGTGAACTGTCCCTTTAATAACTTCACTGTGTCCTCTGCAGTTGAGCACAACTAAAACAGTGGACGGGAAGTCGACGTTTCTACACATTCTGGTCAAGTCGTTATGTCACCACTTCCCTGATGTGTTGGATTTTTCCAAAGACTTAACAATGGTTCCTCTTGCAGCCAAAGGTAGATACATGTTTATCTGACCTCTGCACCACAGCTGTAGAACATTTTTCAATTTACTGAGCTCTTGTTCAAGAAAGTTTTTCAATGGTTATAAGCATTCTTTCCTCCTCATTTCTTTCTACAGTAAATCAGAGGACTATTACATCGGATATGAACGACCTACTTACGACCATCCAGGACATTCGCTCAGCCTGTCAGAAGATGCCTGCGACTGCTGAGGATCGCTTTGCTGTTGTCATGAGTGTATCCTTTACAAAGCTGCAAAGACAGCGCTGGGTTACATAGGCTGATGAAAAGAAAACAAGTGTAGTAGAAGAGATGAAACTTTTATGCCCCTTGACTCCAGTATGTGTAGAACTTCCTGGAAAACAGTCACCCCGCAGTCCAGTCTCTGGAGTCCCTGCAGCAGAGAGCTATGGAGGAGTTCGGCAAAACTGCCTCTTACTTTGGAGAAGACAGCAAATCCACCAACACTGAGGCCTTCTTTGGTATCTTTGCTGAGTTCATTGGCAAATTTGAGGTGAGCAAAAACGATTTAAGCATTCATTTAGTCTAGCAATCCCTCTAGTCCTACCTCTACAGTGTTACTGTCAAAACTAGTGTGTATGCATGTTTCCCTCTGTAGTTACTCATCATAATGCTTTAAAAGAAACGTCATCGTTCCTCAAAAAGCTTCTGATGCAAAGTATAAATGGCTGCAGATAAACACCTCTTTTGATTACCTCATTATGTCCTAGATTTTCTACTCTGCCACTGTTTTGTTGTTAGAAAGGCTCATGCAGTGTTTTAAGTAATGAGCACAGCCTGCATTTCATCAGAGATGTAGAGAGAGTCTGCCAGGCTACGACCGTACTAATAATGAGCTACATACAGTAAATGGATCGGTGTGTTCACGCTGAGCGTGGCAGGCCCCTCAGGAAGCCAGAGCTGAATACAGCATTTTCAAAGACAAATTTAGAACAAAGCACAACATTCAGATTTATGCAGTTCACATTCAGATTTCACAAGCATGCAGCCCCGATGGACAAATTCAAAGGGCTTCTTGAAATCTGTTGTAATTGTTTTACATTTTTATAAGGTTGTGTGTCCACGTGTCCATGCACATATTTGCAACTGGAGGCGCCCCCTAATGAGCAATTTATGAAACATATCCTGCAAGTTTTGTTGTGATTGCACAAATAATTTCTAAATTATAGTCTAATTTGTGTCATGCCACACTGATTTTTGGGATGATTTGTGGTGCCCACTAGTGGTCAATTTAAGTGAAACTCTCAGGGTATGTTTCAGGTTCTTGCTTGGACGTATCCTACAAGTTTTGTGATGATTGGCCAAATGATTATGGAGTTAGGTCTGGTTATGTGCTGAGTCATGCCCCTTTTGAAGTTAATTCGTCAATATCTTTTAAAGGTGTTGAGATATCAGCAAGCTTTGTGCAGCTTTTGATAAGCTTGTTCCAATAATGATACACAGAAAATTTGGTTGTAAGCAGACCCACTGTTTAGGAGGAGAGGTTTAAAAAAAATTTAAATTCAAAATGGCGGAAAATCTACTTAAATTGTTCTTCAGGCTTTTTTTTGTTAAGACACACTGAGCTAGACTTGTGCGTCAAATTCCAAGTTAATTGGACTTACAGTGGGAGGGGAGTAGCCTTTCCAAAATGTCATTTTTTGGGCCTTAATTACAGTGCCCCCATCAGGCTGATTGGGGTCATATTTCTTGGACATTATTATCACGGAACTTCCAGTCATTTGTAAGACATTTTCACTGTCTAGGATGTACCATGTTATGGTATGTTGTGTTTCTTAGGAAAAATAATGATCAGTTCAAACAAACCCTTCAGGCTTGAGCCTTTTAAAATAAAAATAAATAATGACACATGCAAAACATAACAGCATATTCCACAAAAATTGCTAATAGACCCTGTTGTTTCTCTACCACAGAGAGCTCTCAGTGATCAGCAAGCTGCAGAAAACCAGAAGAGCCCAAGAAGTCCACGATTGGCCTCACCACTGGCCTGGTAACACACACACACACTCACACGCACACACACGGAGATGACTACATACTTCATACAGTACATACACATGTCCACATATACTGTATACCACATGCATAAACACATACACGCGCACAATTTTGAGCAAAAAAACAAGGTTTTATGTACTTGTGTGTTTTTGGTAAATCAATGGAGGGAGAAGCTTTGAAATGAGGCAAAAGTGTCTTTTACATCAAAGATGGACAATTTAGCTTTATACCAGTGGTATAGTATGTACTGTATATGCTAACAGAGATTTGTCAAAGTCTAAAAGTGAAATGGTCTAGGCTGCTATATAGAAAACAACCTTGTTTGACGGTCAAGGTATGTGTACTATTTGACAGACAGTTACTCAGTAACATCCTGTAGGTGAAGTTTTTTTTCTCTAAGCCTGAGTGTAAGTGTGCTATTACAGTTCTGCAGTAAAATCTTTGTTATATATCCACAAATAAGACATAGATTTACTAAAATGAATTTTAACCCAACATAGATATTTAATGAAAATACATTCAAATACTCATGGTGGTTTGGAAGAAACCACCAAAGCAGTTTCCTGTTAGTTTATATGTTGTGTATTTTTGTAAGCTGCCCACCACACTGAATGTAACATAAGTTCTTTACTGACTAAGTGTAGCTTATTTTCTCAAGTAAATATTCATCAGTCCTGATGACGGATTGTTTCATGTACTGCTTTGTATCTGTGCCTCACTGTCAGCAGATTTTCCAAATTCCTACCATGTCAGTTATAGTTTGTTTTTTTCTAAATGGTGTTGTTCTGACCTCTGATGTTATTAACATGTATATATGAGACGTCAGTGAGAAGTTGGCACTTAGTACTTGTTTTTATAAAAGATACTTTTAACTGTTCCAAGGATCATTTTTAAGCAGTCTGCGGTCAGAAACAATAGGGATGCACTGAAACTGTGAAATCCTGCGTCAATACCGATGTTTAAAATAACAACTTGGCCGATAATCGATACTATTTTTTGTTGTTGTTCATTTTGTTTTTGAAAAAAAGGAATATTTTGAAATCATTCAGCCCTTCATTACAGTATCTTTGAATGAGCACAAATTCAACCATTCAAATTTACAAAGTGACCTATAAAACCTTCTTTCACATAAACAAAACAACCTCTTTTTGATAACTGCTTCAAAAGCCTTTTTACAACATATGATATATCATAACCCCTCCCTAATATCTATTTTATAAACATCAACAAATTTCTCCTTCAGACAACTGTGTTTATTGAAGTTTCTCCCAAAAACTGAATGTTACAAGATTAAATGTGAACACATCACTAGACTGTTATAATTTATTAATAATAATAATAATAATAATAATGACTTTATTAAGGACACAGAGAAAGGTCCATAATATGAAAGCAGACAGTCATCTATGTACAAAAGTAAGCTATAAAAAAATACAATGTATATTAAATAAAAAAAAAAAAGACAAGAAATAGAACACTACATGATGCAAGTTCATATAATAAAGGCATAATTCAATAATTTACCTTTGCCAATAGTCATTTTTACCGAATAGAGGCTGAATGCATCATAATGTAACTTATGCTGCCTTTAAATGGAACTCATGAGCTCATGGTTACGACATGGGAAGTCGTGCACACAATATGTTTGGTGTTCAAGTCGCGAGGACGATGCTGCCAGGCAGCAGCAACATGGACACTACTGTCTGCGTCTAGACGCCACTGAGGCTAACAGTTTAGGGAGCTAGTAAGCAGGGAATGCAGCCTAGAAGATGCAAAGGCGTAATTATAAAGGGGAAAAGACAAGGCTGTTGGGAATATCAGACAGTATAAAAATATGAACAATACCTCTATACGACTAACATTACAATTTATTAAGTTACCATCCACAGAAATAAACTTCCATGGTCTCTGTCATTTCTGAAAACGTCAGCAAATACGTCACAACTCATGAACTCAGAGTTCTCTGAAAATGTCCACTTATGAGGTTGTGTATACCACAACAGGGAGGCAGTCACATGGACTCACGACCCCATTTGAAGGCAGCATCAACGCAAACTCCCTTAGCTGTTGGTTTAGCCTCCAGCTGCTAACAGCTAACGTTCACTAGCTCTCCTTCCGCCAATTTTAACACTGATTCTTTGTTCACTTTGTAGAAAAAATAGGCTGCGTCCCCGATGCGTCTTTAGTGAGTTCACTGTCCTTCTGTTCCGAAGGCATCCTGGAGAAGATCTCTGTTTGTCCCAAACACCTTTTCTATTGTCCCTGGGATGATTGGATGCCGTTAATAATCGAGCTCTGCTTTTTAGCCTGTGCAAAACTGATGTGACACAACAGAAAAACATCATCCACTGCCTTCGATGAATGTCATCATGTTTACTGATAGACCAACAGCAGTCGAGACGAATATGGTTTGATACGATGTTCAGCTATAAATCGGTGCATCCCTAACATACACTGATCGCAGGCTGCAGAACGTGGATAATGTGGAGCTAACAGCGGGCAGTGTGCAATATGTGAATGTTTAGCTGTGTTCCACTGTTGGATATCATACTAAATATTATTATACTATATGAAACTATAACAGAGACGTATTGTGTTTGTACTGTACAGAATGAGAGTGGATGTAAAGAAAACCGATACAGATGCCACATATGAAGCACTTTGTTACGTTCATGTATTATTTCTTTTATTGACTGTGTCAGTTATACGACTGAGAGGACAGCAGTGTCATTAAGTTTAGTGTAGCAGATGCAGCGTTTTATATACAAACTAATAATGCAGCTTCTTCTGAGATGTGCCAGTGCTCTGTAAAACATAAAGCTTAGTCCTCAAGTGATATTTTTAAACAGTAAGGCAAATTATTACAATAAGAATAACGTGCGCAGCTAGTAAAAACTTTGTTTTCTAATGGTCTCAGTTGTTTTATTTCCTGCTTAAATTACAGAATGTAAACCTCTAAAGCATCGCTGTCCATTTAAGGTCTATAAAGTGTTAAGTCTGTATTTTGTATTGTATCCTAACAATGCTGACAACTATAAAGAGTGGAATGAAATCTGCTTTCGCCTGGATGTCTTGAGTTTTTAAGATTTTTGATGTGCCAACGATGGAAATTGGTTTGTCTTACAGAGAAATAATACTGCGTCCATTCGTGTATCATTGACAGGATGAGGGGGATCAAGTACACTTGTTTGTACATTTCCGTCAGCTCTTGTGATGCAGATTGTTATGTCCTTAAAGCTGCTGCTGAAACACCTGCTATTGCTACATCCATTTTACCTGTCCTGCTGCAGCAACATCTCACATTAACATCTGTTTTTGTGAGATACACCCGTAAACAAACACACAGATACAGATATTGCCCTTACCTTGTTTTAATACATCACTGCCCACATCTTGCGTGTGATTGGCACGAATTTAGATTAATTTTCGGCAATTGTTTAACTGTCCCCTTATCACCTGCAGCCTTTATTACTCTGTAAAGAGCAATAACTCATTTACATTTTAACTAAACCTTGTAGTGCATGAGTCAAAGTGGAGTTTGATCTTTTGGCGTGGCGGAAACTCTCAAGCCAAGCCTGAGATTCCTGGGATCGCTCTCCTGTCATTTGTGACACGCTGTGTTGTTTGGACAACTAAGCTCAAGGAATGACACACACTACTTACTGGAAGGTGAGTGGATTTACCAGACAGCATGAAGATAAGGTAAGAGGCTGAGCTGTAGCACATATTGATATCTTAACTGCTGTAAAATTTGAATAGATTTATAATTAACAATGGAAGTAATCAGATAATGTTTATGTGCCATGACGTGTGACACTGATATCTTCACATGCTGATAGAAGTGCAATTTACAGTATATCTCTAGAATTAAATATTAACCTGCTTCATCTTGTCAACAATTAAAAGCACACATTATTCCTCTTTCCTGTAGTGCTATTTATCAGTCTAGACTGTTTTGGTGTGAGTTGCCAAGTGTTGCCATAGAGATATCTGCCTTCTCTCAAATATAATGGAACTAAATGGGACTTGGCTTGTGGTGCTCAAAGTGCCAAAAAATACATTTAAAACACTTCACAGCAATGTCACTTTCCAGAAACCTTGATCTGGTTACTCAAGATCAGTCTGATGTAGGAAATGTTTGGACTGTTTGTGCTCAAAGAGCCCAAAAAAAGAAGAAAACAAAATAATTATGAAAAGCTCCACAGCAATGTCTCTCTCCAGAAATCATAATCTGGCTACTCAAAATAATCCAGACCTTACTGTGAGCTGTTTCATGTTGAAAATGTTTTCTTTCAACCAAACTGCACCTGTTAACCGTGTCAGCACGCAGAGGGAAGCGTGTGTCTCAACCCAATTGCCAGAAAAGATATTTTACGTTTCTGCAAACCTCAGATATGTTACATTTGTACATCATTTTTTAGCTGGTATGTTGAAACTAAACATTTCTCAACAACACTAGTGAGGTGTTAAAAAAAATCAAAAATCCTATGGTTATGGTTGAAAAAGGTCATATTTGGCTTAAAACACCAACGTCTGTTGGCACAAAATTAGCTGGAGAAGCAGGGACAGATAAAAAAATAAAACACCCAGGTTCTGTGGTTCAAATGTCACTGAGCGATGTATAGATATGCTGTTAAAGACAGCCAAATTTGGTAAAAACTGCCCAGAGTTGTTGACACAAAACGGCGTGAAGGGTCACCAAAAATCAACCAGTGTTGTTGGTTTCAACAGTGGTCTGCAGCTTGCCTTGGTTAGAGCTCTCGTCCATGAGTAGATGCACGCTTCCTTCTGCACGGTGTTATGGTTTACAGGTGTAGTTTGCTAGAAAGAAAATAGTTCCTACATGAAACTGCTCACAACAAGGTCTGTGGATTATCTTGAGTAATTGGGTCATGATTTCTGGAAAGAGACATTGCTGTTGAGTTTTTCAAATGTATGTTTTTGGCGCTTTGAGCGAGTGCCATCTCGTTCCATTATATTCAAGAGAAGGCAGGCATCTCTCCAGCGACTCCTATTGACTGAAAAATAGCACTACAGGTAAGAGAAAAAATATGTATCTTGAACTGCCCCTTTAATAATCATCTCTCCAGTAACTGACAAATTGTTATATTGTGTAAGTTGAGGTTAGATTATGATACTCTGTGTCTCAGTGTCAACTTAACTCTCAACTTGTCTGTGTTGGAAGAAGTTCCTAAAATGGGTTCATAATTTTTCACAACTGGTGTCTTAAAACACTATTTGACAGCTAGTGTTTTAAGACTGCTTTTGCTTGATGTAATCGTTCCTCCTGTTCATACCGGCTATTAAGAGATCGCTTAAAAATTTAGATGATAGGGGACAAAATCCACAGTACTCAATCTGTGCAAAAATACCTTCTGAAGTTTATCCAAAGTTAATATGACAATTCAGCAGTCTGAGTTAGACAAATCAAGCAAGTATCCTCCAAAGTTAACGCCTTTTTAATACGTAATGTCCTCTTTTTTCCATTGTAATGAATGAGGCATTAAGTTTAATAAACTCTTCAAATGTTTAGTCAAATCTGTTTATGAATATAACCATAGGCTATCTTTCAAATAAATAGCGGAGAGGTAGAAAGTAGAATATGGAAGAAAAAAGTACCTCTGATTTGTACAGTTGGTTTAGTAGTTTAGCTTAGTTTTGTTACTGTAACTGTGATACTTTTGTCATCACTTTGGAAACTTAAAAGATTAAACAGTCTTGATATTTGATTACCGTTCTCACTATCACAGCAAGGGGCAGAATATGTTAATTTTTCTGATTCCAGATGACCTTTGAAGCCACCAGCATGCCCCCTTCTCCAACAACCTCTCCAGGGGGCAAAACCACTCTGGGTACTGTGGATATCGTGGTGCTGGTAGTCTACTTCCTGCTGGTTCTGGCTGTTGGCTTCTGGGTAAGTACAGGGGGGAACAGGTCTCAGTTCTTATGACCAGCATTTTTACGTAGTTGACTATTTCCTGTCAGAAAAACTAAACACTGTGGTGTATGGACAATTTTTCCAGGTTAGGAAATGAGAAGTAATGGCTTGAACTCTAAATGTACTGCACACAGCCAGGTATAAGCACGTCTCCGAGGGTTTCTGTTCTACATTTTCACATTTGTTAATATGTGACTACATGTAACTGTGATAAGACACACAACTGCAGAGGACATTGGATGTTTTGTAGTAGAAGATAACGAGAAAGCCTTGGTAGAAGATGTGAGGAATTTAGATTTTCAGCAACAGAATATTTAAATATATTCATGTAGGATCGTTTATAAATGAAGCGGTTTTAAAATGCTTTACAATCATTTTTCTGGAAATGGAATACAGTCTCCTCCTTTCCTCTGGGACCTTGCTGCATGGATCCACTCTGATTCATCTCCAAGTCTCTCAGCTGTGCTTGTTTTTGACAACACCTTGTTTGAATGAACATCAACAATCATTCATTGACTGTAGCTGAATAAATTAGAATATCAACAAGCTGTGGTGCCAGATTTTAGCACGTGTTGCAGCACTTGTTGGAGCTGTCCTGTCACTTACTTTGGGATCTGGTTCTTGATGTCTTCCAAGGTGTTGTCAATCAACCAGTGGTGGAAAGTAAACAAGTGCGTTCACTCAAATGCTGTACAAAAGTACAAGTTTGAGGTATTTTCACATAATACAACTTTAAATTATTCCACTACATTTGTCTGACAGCTTTAGCTCCTTTGCAGATTACAGTCTGTCATACCCTACTGGGATCAACATTTTTCCTGCTATTGTATGTTTAAGAGCTTTCTCATTTTTCTACCAGTCCATGTGGAGGACGAAGCGCAGCACGGTGGATGGATACTTCCTGGCTGGGAAGAACATGACCTGGTGGCCAGTGAGTCAAACAGACTGTTAGACTTGTCGAAACTAACTGTAGCATTCTAGAGCTTGGGTCTTCAACAGGGGGTCTGCAACCCTTAGGAGGTTCTCAGAGTTACTGCAGGGGGTGGGCGTCAAATTATTGATTTGTAGCTTAACTTTAAATTAATGAATAAATACATGTTTAAGTAAAATTTGCCTGAAAATACACATTAATTTACAGTACACAAACCTGATGATAGGCTAACTGCTACCCATGAATCCTTTACCAATCATGTGAGCTAGCTAACGCTAAATCACTGTGCGGCACCTGTCTGTCACAGCGAGGTGAACTGGTTAACTAACAGCGACATAATACGTAAAATATTGCTTAATTAGCTGTATTACTTTTCCAAGTGTACAGGCACTCCTGTGAGACACAATCATTAAAAGGCAATGGGCCCCTGTGCACACATATGCAAAGGGTCTCACCACCTCTCCAACACAGGAACGTGGTGGTTTTGCGTCTCTTTGTAGTCGTTATGCATGTTTTTGTGGTTTTGTGTCTCCTTGAGATAATTTTGCATCTTATTGAGGTAACTTTATGTGTTTTTTTGGTTGCTTCATGTCGCTTTGCAATCCTTTTGTGTCTCCTTGTAGTTGTTTTGTGTCTCTTTGTAGTCATACTATGTCTCTTTGTGGTTGTTTTGCCCGTTTTTGTAGTTGTTATGTGTCTCTTTGCAGTTCCTTTACATCTCTTTGTGGTCTCTTTGTGGTCATTTTGAGTCTCCTCCTGGTCTCTGCATGTTATTTTGAGTGACATTGTGTAGGTAAAGGCCAGGGGACCCCCTGGGCCTGTGGCAAGTTGGCCCATTCAGTAACAAATCTATGGCCACAATGGATAATTTTGTAAATTTTCGAGCAAGAAAGTCCAAAATACCCTCCACTTCAGAGTAGGGCTGCAACGATTAGTCGACTTATCAATGACTAATCGACTGTTGAAATAATCGTTGACTATTTTAGTAGTCGACTAATCGGTTTGAGTCTTTTTTCATAGAAAGGTACTGTAACAGTACCCCAAAATGCTCTGATTGCAGCTTCTTACGTTCAGATATTGGCAGCTTTACGCACTCTCCCATGACGGTGAACTAAAACCCTTTGGCGCGAGTAGGAAACAAGACATTAGATGACAGTTTTTGGGTTTGGGAGAGACAGACCGACATTTTTCAACATTTTAACACATTTTTCAATAAAATGATTAGTCGACTAATCGAAGAAATAATCGTTAGTTGCAGCCTTACTTCAGAAACAAAAAATGGTGTATAAATGAATCTGCCAACAATTATTATTTTAAAAGCTTAGTATTGTATTCACTGTAAAAGGATATCTTTATACATGGCAATTTAGGCTGCCCTACATGTTGTTGTAGGCCTATGCGACTCTATTTTATACAACACACGTAGTTGGGCGTCCCTGCTCTGTCTGTCTTCAAGCTGAGGGGTCTTTGGCCTGATAAATGTTGAAGACCCTTGCTCTAGAGCAACTTGAAAAGTTAGATGGAGGCAAAATGTTCTGCAGTTCAAAGTGAAATCCAGACTCGTTCCTAATTCTGACTCTTTTATCTATATTTAGGTGGGTGCATCGCTGTTTGCCAGTAACATTGGCAGCGGGCATTTCATTGGCCTGGCAGGGTCAGGAGCTGCAGCAGGAATTGGGGCGATTGCATACGAGTGGAATGTAAGAGATTATATCCACCCTCTGTAGACTGTAATATAAAATCAAGTTTAATAGGAACTCAGCTGTTGTTTATTAAGTATTCAGAGTTCATATTTGGTGATTAACAGGGTATGCTGATGGTGCTGCTGCTGGGGTGGCTCTTCCTGCCCATTTATATCTCCTCTGGGGTGAGGGCGTCTACACATGAAACATCACACACATAGTTATTTATTCCTTTCTGCTTATTTATCTTTCATCTCTTTCATCTCCAGGTGATGACCATGCCAGAATACTTGCAGCGGCGGTTTGGTGGTAGAAGAACACAGTTATTTTTAGCTGTCCTGTCCTTATTTATTTACATCTTTACAAAGATATCGGTATGCTACAAACCCACAATAATTCCCCAGTGTTTCTGTGCTGTAACATGTAGTGTGAGTGTGAGTGTGAGTGTGTGTGTGTTTGTGTTTCTGGCCAGGTGGACATGTACGCTGGTGCTCTGTTCATTCAGCTGGCCTTACAATGGGACATCTACCTTGCTATTGTGCTGCTGCTGTCAATCACTGCTCTCTACACCGTAACAGGTGACCTTCTTCACTCGCCATTTTAAAAACATCTCGCTTGCAAATTAGAGATAAAAGTGCTGTTTACTGCTTGTTCTGTGTGTCACTGACTGTTGTGTGTTGTTTCCTCAGGTGGTCTGGCTGCAGTCATCTACACAGATGCTGCTCAAACTGCCATCATGCTGGTGGGAGCTCTCACCCTCATGGGCTTCAGTAAGTCAGATCCAACTGCACATGACACCCTTCCGTCACCAGCACTTTGTGTTCCAGTTTATCTGACCCTGCTGTCCCCCTGTTGAGGCTTTGTGGAGATCGGAGGCTGGGATGGTCTGATGGATGGTTACGCCAACGCCATCCCTTCTGTCCGTGTGCCAAACTCAACCTGTGGTATCCCTCGAGATGATGCTTTCCACATATTCAGAGACCCGGTGAACTCTGACCTGCCTTGGCCTGGGGTCATCATCGGCATGTCCATCCCCAGCATTTGGTACTGGTGCTCTGACCAGGTACTGTAATAAAAGTGAACCTTTTTGTGTGCCACTTTTTTTTTTTTTTATAAATAAGAGAAAATAAAGAAAAAACAATTAGTGCTGCAGTAAGTGAAAATGTCTGAATAGTATACAAAAGAATAAAATCTGACAGCACAAATCAGGATATATAAAAAGACCTTAAAGGAATACTTCACCCACCAAATGGCCATTTGTATGTCAATTACTTACCAGGTGGTATATTGAATTTGTGAACAAAACTTTGTCTCCAAATATGTAGAAAATTCCTGATAAACTGAAGTCATAGGGGTCCATGTTTAACAACAGCAAACTCTGAGAACTTGTGCAGTATAATCCAAGTCTCATTTATCCGGTCATATCCTCAGTACTTCCCAAACAGACGGCCCTTTCTGACGGGGAACTGAACAGAGTGTGAAAATTAATCTATGCTTTTCTCAAAGCCAGACTCCACTGACAAAAACTGTAATTTTGTTTTGTTGGTAAAACGCAGGAGTTGCTGGTTTATCGCTGCCTCAACCAGTTAGTTTGTGTTATTGTGTGACTTTAGCATTTTAAAGTCAGATTCAGCAAGTCACACAATAATTAAAAACTAACTATGGGTGCTTTCAGACCTACAGTTGTCTTGCTTTGGTCTGAATCAGGGACTAATTTTGTCACAAAGGTGCATAATTGCCTAGAGTTGGTTCGTGTTCTCACGGCACCATTTACAAGCGGACCAGATCAAATGCCTCGCGCGAGAAAGCTGCTCTTGATTGGTCAGAATTTCCAATTGGGAAAAATCCAGGAAGTAAACAAAACGTTGAAGAAGAGTACACTTGCAAGATAAATGTGACACTTTCTAATGTCACAATGGAGGGACAACTACGCAGGTTGATTTTAGCGCTGCTCATCGTGGACTATATTGCTGTCTTTGTTCATTTTAGTCAAACCATACAGTTTGAAAACAAGGCGCGGCTCCAACTGGGAAACAATGTTTTGATGCATTGGATGTGCTGAATGTGCATATTAAGGCAGTACAGGAGGAGGTGCACATTAATAATCCTCCAGGACTGTAACATGCTCATGTTTAACCCAAACAATGTGTCATGTGACTGCAGTTGGTTCAGATCCAGGTCGGTACACCTTCTCACCACAAACGAACCGTACCAGAGTTTGTAACCGGACTGAGACAACCTCTTCAAGAAGGTCTCAGTCTGGTTGTTTTGACGCGCCCCTGAGTGTGATTGCTGTGTTCACACCTGCCCAAACGAACTGCACTTAGGGGGCAAACGAACTTGAGTTCACTTGAACTGAACCAAACAGGGCAGGTGTGAGAGCACCCTAACTGATGGAGGCAGTGGTAGACCAGCAGCTCCCATGTTTAGAAAGGTAAAATTACTGTATTTGTCAATGGAGTCTGGCTTTAGGTTTTGCTTTCTGCTGAGCTCCCCATCAGAAAGCGTTGTCTGTTTGGGAAGTACTGAACATACGACTGCATGAATGAGATTATCCACTTTTTGGATTCTCAAGGGAAACAAAGTTTTCTTCACAAATAACAAGTTACACGGAGCGAATAACTGACACCAACAGTCACTTGAGGGGTTATGTATTCCTTTAATTCTCAATTTTAACTAGATTATGTGCTGATAAACCTGCTCTCTACAGAGAAGGCTGGTTCGGGCATAGGGTCCCAGAGTTGCAAACATGGATATAAAAAATATATTCCTATTTATTTCACTTGTAAAATGTCACAAGGTCTTTCATCTATAAAAGATGAAAAAGTAATTTAATGCGTCTCCATCTTGTTTATGCTTTTCTACAAAACCCCACTGAAGTTAAGTATGAAAGAGTCTTCATCGAAAAATCCCCATCTTAAGTATTTGGCATGTTTTGCTCCTCAAAGAGGTTAAAAATTCCTTTTGTACAATATCAGAGGGACTGTTTGCCAAGCAGCCAAACCTGAGACAACAGAGGACATGAGTAGTTTTAATGAGCTATGCCTGGCTTCTCACTTCAACACTATCAGTATCTAATGTGTGCATATAACCCTTGATACCTGCCAGATTGAGCAATAACTACAAGCTATATGATTTCCTCATCCGTTCTGATTGAATGTACTTACATACTGCTGCATCTCTTAATTTTTAACCAGCTCTTCCTGTGAGTTAACGAAGTGTCCACTGTGATTCTCTGCAGGTCATCGTCCAGCGATCCTTGGCTGCTAAGACCCTGACCCATGCAAAAGGAGGATCGCTCCTGGCTGCTTATCTGAAGATTCTGCCTTTCTTTGCAGTCATGCTGCCCGGCATGATCAGCAGGATACTGTACACAGGTACGGGATGAAATGTGTGTTTTATTAATCAAGCCAGCAGCTACGAAATGTCCTTCATATACACTATACATACTGTATGAAACTATATATGACTTCTGTTAAAAGTCCTCATTTTAGTAATGGGTATCGTCAATACTGGACAGACTGGTTGCATTCAGGTTGTGTTGATGAGTCGTGGTTAATGCTTAAAGGTATCCTGTGCAGTTTTTTTTATCTAAATCTTAAAAGTAATCCCTCTCAATCATCACTTATGACTCACTACAAGAGTGTGTCAGAGTATGTATTTGCAGACACCCTGTCCTCTGCCTGTAAAAAACAGCTTCCAGGTGAGCTTAGGAGTGTTAGCAGCGTTACACATCCAAGAAAAAGAAGCATAATGCACTCAGTTACGACAGGGGTCAGCAACCTTTACTACTATAAGACACATTATTGGCCAAAAATAAAATGAAAAAGTCTGTCTGGAGCTGCAAAACATATTTTAATAAAGGTAACAGCCTATTAAGTTTCAATTAGCCCATCTACATTATGAGCATGATAATGAAATGAGCATTCATTAATATGATTTACTACAAGGTGGCTTCTCTGCAGTGGGCTATTTATGATTATTTAGTACTATAACTTACTTATTATTACAGAAGCGTATTGCATTCACTTGACAAATAAAAATAGCCCTGTTTTTCTGAGTAATTTTTTTTTCCTG
>NC_065523.1:25783202-25833777 GCF_006386435.1 Epinephelus moara | reverse complement strand
CGACAAACTAATGATAACACCATCTATATGACTTAAAGACAAGAGTATCTCCCAGTGTCTCAAACCCAAAACAAAGTAAAACTGGATTAAACTAAACAAGCGGGTCATGTTTGCTTCCATTATATCGAGCTCTCAAGAAAGGAATGAAAGCATCTGTTGTTCTATTGCTCTTTTAACTCAGAAAAAATTACCCCGAAAAACAGAAAAAATTACTCAATAAAACAGATTTTTTTTTTATTTGTCAAGTGAATGCAATACGCTTCCATATATTATAACTCCTCTAAGATTATCCATTTTTTGGATTTGGAATCCACAGCTAGCCTTGCTAAAGAGACTCCAGGCCGCCATCGCCACTTAAGTTGAGCAAAATTTAGAGGAAAAGGCACGAGGTAGTAGGTGTATGACGCACATTTAAGTTGATGAAATGTTAAAACATTTTTTTATTCGATGTATAGGCTACACAACTTCACAACTGTAGAATGCAGTGATCACTTTAGGCCTACAACAATGACAAACGTACATCTGATTTTATGTCAGAGCCACAGCAGGGAGCCAATGGAGATGGTCTAAAGAGCAGCATGTGGCTCCAGAGCTGCAGGTTGCCTACCCCTGATTTAAGAAGACAAATTCTGCTTTTTTTTTTTTTTATAAATGAAAGAGATAATAGTCTCTGTAATTCAGAAAAAAATGAGATTCTTCAAGATTATTTTTCCAGTAATTCATGGAACAAAAGCAGGATTTTTTTTCCCCATGAAAACTTTTCTCAGAATTTTGAATTCTTGTTAAACTTAGAAAAAGAGGGCAAATATTTTTTTCTCAAGTGAACACATGCTTTCTTACATGAGAGGATGGAGATGAACAGTGACGCAGAGTTGGCCTGTTTTCTATTGGACAGGTAGGTGCCGGAAGGTTAGCTTAGTTAGCTTGCTGCGTAAATGTAGCTTTCCTTCAACAGCAGCTTGCAGCGTAGGAAGAAGGGCCAAGTTTGAATATGATATTCACAAACAGTAATCAAAACTGCATAGTAGGTTATACATTTAAAGTTACACTATGCAGGATTGTCGGTTACTGTTTGTAAAATTACCTGTGAAATTTTTTTGCTTTTTTGTTGTGTCTCTTGGATGCTTATGGTCTGTCACCTGGTCGCTACCTTTTTATAAAGCCCCATCTTCACCTGAGAGCTGCTGGGGTACATCCCTATAAACATCTGGAACACAGAAAATATGAAGACAATAAGAGAATACAGGCAGAGGACAAAGACTCTGCAGAAAAATACACCATCAAACACTTCTAGCTAGTTGTTACTGATAGAAATGGGTTACATCTGTATGAGTCTATACATGTTTTTGAAAATCCTGCATATTTTATCTTTAATAAACGATGCTGTTAAATATATTAAACTGGATGACCCATGGTGGATATTTGAGCTTTGGTCTTTATGATATTTTGTAGATGATGTGGCGTGTGCAGACCCTGAGGTGTGTAAGAAGATTTGTGGCAACCCAGTGGGTTGTACAGATACCGCCTACGCTAAACTGGTCATGGAGCTGCTGCCTACAGGTGAGAGACTTTTTCATTTTTTACACCTCCTGTTCTGCCCTTCGCTCGCTACATACTCTCCATAGACTCACTTTTATGCCAATCTCTGTATGTTTTCCCTCCCAGGGCTGCGAGGTTTGATGATGGCGGTTATGATCGCTGCCCTCATGTCCTCTCTGACATCCATCTTCAACAGTGCCAGCACCATTTTCACCATGGATCTATGGAAGACTTTTAGATCCTGTGCATCTGAATGGGAACTCATGATTGTGGGCAGGTATGTGACCATATGTGGACAAGCAGGCGTAACCCAAAATATGGTCCTGGTTAGAGCATGTATGCTTTATACTGCAGAACTACTTTGAGCCTGCACAATTTTAACATGTCAGGAAGTTGAACACACTTTAAAAAGCCTCTTGACAGTGGGCCTCTCTGCTGTATGCTTTTTCCACTGATGCCTAGAGTTACAGGTTAAAGGGTTATACATAATGTAGAAAATTTCATTCCCACTTAGACCATCTACAATTAAAGTATAAACCATGTACGGCATTGTAATGCTCTGTGAGTGAAATCATCCACCATATTGCGTATCAAATTATTACATTTTCTGTCATGCTCACCCAAACCATAACCCCTCTTTCCACATATTCCTACTGTAAGTAATGACTTCACCAGATTTTCTTTTCTAGCCAGCACACACACACACTTCATAACCAGTACAGTCATGTTCAAATGCACAGTTTTCCATTCCCTACAAGCTGTCCTGAGATCAAATCTTCTCCACGCCATGTCTTTGCAGATCTGAACTGAATTATTCGGCGTTAAAAACACTGATATTGTTTTTTTCATGTGTGTGCTGCAGGGTGTTTGTGCTCGTGCTGGTGGTGGTGTCCGTGCTGTGGATTCCCGTCGTCCAGGCCAGTCAGGGTGGGCAGCTTTTTATCTACATCCAGTCCATCAGCACCTACCTGCAGCCCCCAGTCTCCATCATCTTCCTCACAGGGTGCTTCTGGAAGAGGACTAATGAGAAGGTAAGGTGGTGATCACTCCCAAGAGTTGCTGAGTGTCGTAGATATCAGCTGTGGAGATGATCCAGAAATCATGACCCGGTTACTCAAGATATTCCTCGGACCTTGTTTTGAGCAGTTTCATGTAGGAACTATTTTCCCTCTCCCAGCTACACCTGCCAAATGTACAATCAGAAATAATGCATTGATATTTATTTCTTTTTTAAGATATTTTTTGGGGCATTTTAGCCTTTAATGGATAGGACAGTCAAGCGTGAAAGGGGGAGAGAGAGAGGGAGTGACATGCAGCAAAGGGCCACAGGCTGGAGTTGAAGTCCGGGCCGCTGCTGCAACAGCCTTGTACATGGGGCGCCTGCTCTATCCACTAAGCCACTGACGCCCGATATTTATTTCTAAGTGGTTACAGACACACTTCTGACGCCCGATATTTATTTCTAAGTGGTTACAGACACACTTATTTAAATGTGATTTTCTGTTTTTCTTTTTTTGGATCTGAATGTAGAAATTTGACTTTACTTTTTGCGAACATTGTCTGTTGTCTCTTTGAGTCCTGATATGATTAGATGATAAAAGCTGCACTCAAACAACTGCGACTAAAGGCATGTGTGATTCTGCTCAGGGTGCATTCTGGGGCCTGGTTGTCGGCCTGTTGGTGGGCTGCATCCGCATGTTGTTGGACTTTATTTACCCTGCACCCCTGTGCTACGAGGAGGATGACAGACCTGAGGTGCTGAAGCACGTCCATTACCTGTACTTCTCCATGCTGCTGTCGTTCATCACCCTGGTTGTGGTGGTTGCAGTCAGCCTGGCTACAGAGGAGCCCAAACCGGAGCAGGTGAAGCCACAAAATCACGCTGAGTTTGAAGTGTGACCAATGTATCATCATTTGGGTCTTTCAGAGAAGTACATCTGCCTTTTTGCTATAATTCACACCTGACTAATATGAGCAGCTTTAGGTGCCAGTCAGACATATACTGATTACTTCTGAAACGTTTACAGGAAAATAAACTTGTAAGTTAAGTTTTACATGTTTTATTTTTTCCTTCATCAGATTAGTCGTCTCACCTGGTTCACAAGGTTTGACCCAGTAGAGCCCAAAGAGCAGGTCTTCTCAGTGGAACACAGCATTAAAAGCTTAGAGATGGTCACTAGTCAGACAAATGAGATGGGAGTCACTGAAGAGAACAGTAATGGAAAAGCATGTCATCACAGGAAAGGTGGGTCTCTGTCCTGCTTTGCCATTAAAGTTTTCCAAATGACAATATATCAGTCTTGCCAGTGAACACACCCTCTCCACTATTCAGTGTCTCTCTTTCCCTCCTGAACCATCCAGACTCTTCATCCTCCATGTCCAGTGTCCAGAGCCAGTCCAAGCTGATGTCTGCCCTCTGCTGGCTGTGTGGGATGGAGAGGAGGAAGGAGGGAGATGGTAATCCCGTGACGCCTCCTCCACCTGAACAGGCTATCTGTTCTCTGGAGGAAAAGCCACGGCTACGACTCATTATCAACGTCAACCTCCTCATTTGCCTCTCTGTAACTGCCTTCATCATTGGCTACTGGGCTTAACAGGCAGGTCATGACACTCTCAATGGACACATGGTGTGTGGGGTGGAGAAAAGGGTGTGTACAGATTGTAACGTGTTTTGTTTTTCTTTAAGTGTGAGAAGAAGCTGCACTTTCTTCTTGCTCCAGTCTTAAAACTGACAGTAAAATAATTTAAGTGACACCATTTCCTTCAAAACACACGGTGACTTGCCATGTTTCACTTGTCAAACAAATCATATGACAAATGTCATCTGAAGCATGATTTTACAACACTGATGCCTGAAATTGGATCTTAATCTTGCAATCATACATGGAAGGAATGCTTAAGTCAATTTAATAAAAGCTCCATTTACACTGTCATTTGGTGAATTAATTACAGCTGAAAAACATTTCCAAACTGACTATAATGACTGATGGCAGGTGACTTCTTTTTCACACTTTGCATTGAGCTTTGATTGAGGAACAATTACGCTTTGACAAAATGACAAATAATTGCCAAGAAGAAGCTGTAAAATGTTGAACAACCTTTAATTATCAAGAGTAATGATGCATTGTATGATGCATTATGTGCAGAAAAGCCAACATAAAAATGCTGAGAAGAAATAAAAAAAAAAAACAATCAAAGAGCTGAAAAACACCCCAACAAGGTAAAGATTGTCAGCTGTAGTAAAAAATTATACACAAAGAAGAATTTGGCTGTATTTGGTCAGAGCTTTGAGTGGGAGTGATCGGTTACAAGCTTTGTATTGAAAACACATTTATCACAATCAATCTATTAGAAAAATCCCTTTTAATGTTGAAAGCTAATCTTTGAGCTTTGGTAAATCAAGTCTGTTGAAATCAAATAAAATTCAGATGGCAAACAAAATAAAATTCTACCTTACTTGTTTACTAGAAGGAAAACTATCTGGAAAATTATGGGCTGTGGAGAGGACGCCACTGGAAGACAACTGCATGTTATATTGCACAAAATATTTGGTCATTAACAACCACGATAAAGCAGAGCAGCTCTAAATTTTCATAAAATTTCCTTTGGCCCATATCCATTTCTTTGGTCCTTTACACTGGTATGTATCGTGAAGTGTGCGGCAATAATTGTAAAGCCCTTCTAAGCTGAGTGTCGCATTTAGGCAGCTGAAACGGACAAATTGGAAAATGATAAATAGATCATTAGTAGCGGGCTAACACTCAAATGTCTCCACACAACTCTGCTGAATAAAAAAAATACTAGATGTCGAGTCTTTGTGGTGCTAAAAGCAGATTCACAGATTCCCGTCTCCGAAAACATTCAGCATTGAACTTTTAGTATCGATAGGATTTATAAAAAACAAGGAGACGAGTGAAAGCTTAGCACCCTTTGAGTTCAGCTCTTATGTGTTCAGGTTATGTTTATACATTTACGCTCTGCAGTCCATTCTTAAAATACCCAGCAGTATATAGAACAAAGGGAGTTTGATATGATGTCTAATAGCTGGACAGGAGTTTTGAGGTTTCTGGTTTTAGTCTCAGCAAAACAGAACAAAAGGCAGCCATTTTTTTGTCTCCAGAAGCAGTCTGAACATCATGTGAGTGGAGCGCGAAGAGCTGGAGTGAACTGATGCATTTGAGTTACCTGTCTGATATTTTAATTCTTAACATTCAAATCTGTGACTTGGACCAGCTGAGTGAAGGAGGATGCCTCTTTTTCTTCACAGAGCGGTGAACTCTGTTTGGATCTCAGGTTCAGGGGGCGGGGGTGGGGTGTCGGCGGGCTCTTGACCAGCAGAGCTCTCCCCTTGTTGGTCCGCAATCACTTCAGGGATGAAGGCTCGCCCGAGCCCCTTCAGTGACAGGCCTCCGTCTGTGCAGGAAAATCAGGGGGACAGATCAGCAAATAAATCAGCTCAGACACATCTTGAACTTGAGCTCAAGCAATGAACCAAACTTATAATAGCCACACACACACGCACCACCTTAACACACTCGGTAAGACACCAAGGATTGATCCTTCTGCAGTACCAGTTAAAAGGATACTTTGCCCATTTTTAACCAGCTTTGTGTCATAACAATGTGCATAGTATGTGTACATGAACTGTGTTAAACTCCCCTCCATCTTACCAGCACCCCGAACTCCCTGCTCATATGCCAGCAAAAACGCGCCGGATGACATGTTTCAAGTTCTAGTTAAACGCTTCTGCCCAAACAGCAGCAAGAGCGGCGTAAATGTCACCACGACCACATGGCCCATACAAACACAAACTAGCCAAAGGAGATTGATAAGACAGAGGACTGATGAATGTCTTTCAGATTTACATACAATTATATTGTGGACATTACTATCGGTGCAGGCAATTATTTGTCAGCTAGGAAAACTACCATGGGCTTTTGGCCTGTAGGCTGACACTGATGCTGCAGCTGGCTAAACATCTTTCCTGGTTCTCGCTGTTACGTGCTGAGCGGTGCACTGGCACACTGAAATTGGACGGACCCACTCTCTGCCACAAAGGGCACACATCCCTAGACAACAACAACAGTCAATCTGGCACATTGTTGCTGGCAATAGGGCTGTTGCTCAAACTATAGATTGTACTTCTGCATTTTTGTATGCCCACCACCATGGACACAAGGAGTACAGAAGCGGATCAAGAGGAAGCGCTGCCCCTCTCTCTCTTTCAAACTTGGATCAAATGGTAGAACTAGGCAGTGCTGATCAAATATAAACCAAGATTCTGTTACTGTATAGTCTATTTCTCTCCTAAAATGTCTTCAACAACATATTTTAGTGCACTGTTTGGCTGTAATAAGAGAGTTTGTGAACAGGAAGTGAGCTCCATATTGTTTCCCATACTGTGAAAATGGAGTGAAAAAGCTGAGATTAGATGGATGTACAACCAGGCTCCCAGGAATGCCACCTTTATAAAAGAGACTTCTACAGAACAGTTGACAGGACACCTCTAACTAAAAGCAAGGTCAATAACGACTCTTTGTATTATGAATTTTTGATCCATGGAGGCTTTATATTTGTGAAACTTTACTCGAGAGGGTTAAAATGATTTAAAAATCTGTGACATCATCATGATGTAAAGTCTATTCGGGAACTAGTGGGCGCAGCCAGCAGGAGAAACACTACTGCACATATTCAGTGGGCAGCATAACACAGAAGTAAACCTGGAGGCTAGAAACTTTTATGCCGTGTGCATGGGGCGAGAAATTCTCATTGGACTTGGGGTCTGGTATCCAGAGCTTTAATACATCAATGGGTAAAGCTGAGCAGGTTCTAAGGTTCTGTTGCTGCGTCGCCTAAAATGTTTTCAGAAGTATATTTTAGTGTACTGTTGAGCTGTAATATGAGATCATTTGTTACCAGCCTGCCTCCATATTGTTTTCAGACAGCCAAGCTTGCATTCGTCACCCACCAGTGGGAGCATTTACGTGTGACGCAGTGCATTCTGGTGGTTGTAGATTATCTACCTCTTGAGTAAAATCAAATACGACAGTCCTTTTTCTCTATTTTCTCTGATCATGTCGCACCAATTTCAAAAGTATTTGCATCTTCATATAGCCTAGACAGCCTAGTTTTATGAAAAAATCTTTCCAGCAGTGAAATACTTCTTAAAGTAACATTTTTTGGAGGTGGAGGCAGTTATTGGAGAGCATCCTTGGTGTGTTAATCGTTACAAAGAAAATGCACATACAGAAAAACAGCACATGGTCAGGTTAAAGTCTGGTTAGTATGTTGGTGACAGAAAAATGTTAGCAGCCATCAGCATCGAGGACGGTGCAGGGATCGCAAGCACAGTAGCTTTGTTAGACAGCAGGGTTAAAATGCACACTAATATACATACATGTATGTATACAGTATGTGCACAGCAACATGGACATGCAGTGGACACTGAAGCAGGGCTAACACATCAGCCAATCAGATCCTTACCATTACCTGCCTTGCAAAGCTCATCTTACAGGCAGACCAGCAGCTCAGACATCTGTAATATTTACACATTTTCTGTCATGCATCAGATCACCACAGTTACATTAAGTGTGTGAGGCACTATGACAGTGAAACCACAGTGAAACCAAAAGCCGGACAGCTAAATACAGCAATGCTCTGACAGGAAACTGAAATCACACAATACTGAAAACAGTATCAGCAGGCGACCAGCGAGTGATTTCAGTCGATGCAATGCCTACACAGAAGAAGAAACTGTGTTAAACCATGTTAAGCATCACTAGAGATGTGTTCCTGTTAATGTTGTTTTATGCACCATCGTTACACACTGTTGTTCATTACATGTAGAAATACATTTTATAAATTTCTTGCTCACTGCATGAACAGTAAACTCCTTTAGTCTTTGCCTGTCTTCAATAGTAGAATGATATCAAGTACATTTACCGCTAATACTTTACTCTAAGGAATGCTTCACTCACAAAATGAATATAATCATTCACCCCATGTTACATTAAATTCATGAAGAAAACTTTGTTTTTTCTGGCATGCCTTCACGACAAAAGAAGAATCCAAAAACAGAGGAAATTCTTGATGAACTGAAGTAAGAGAGGTCTGTGTTGAACAACAGCAAAACTATATCAAAACATGCATTTACAAACTCTCTCACAACTCATTGAGTACAATCCACGTCTCATTTATGCTCAGTACTTCCCAAACAGACAGCTCTTTCTGATGGGGAACTGAAAGTAAAGTGAAACTTATATGTGCTCTATTTGAGGCCAGACTCCATTGACAAGAACAGTAATTTTACCTCACTGAACACAGAAGCTGCTGGTCTACCACTGCCTCGATCAGTTAGTAGTGTTGGTGTTATTGTGCAACTTTGCTGAATCCAAACTAACTCTTAAAAATAACAAAATCACACAGTAACACAAACAAGCTAACCGATAGAGGCAGTGGTAGACCAGTGCTGCCTGTGTTCATTGAAGTACTGTAAAGTTACTGCTTTTGCCAATGGAGTCTGGCTTTGAAGAGAGAATATATACATTTCACTTTAAGCTCAGTTCCCCGATAGAAATGGCTGTCTTTTTTTGGAAGTACTGAGCATACGACTGGATCAGTGAGTGTTGGATTCAACTGCAGGAGCTGTGTGAGAGTTTGTAAATTGATGTTTTGATATAGTTTTGCTGTTGTTAAACGCGGCCCCCCCTTTACTTCACCTCATCTTCATTTTTGGATTCTTAGATTACTGTGAAGACATGAGTAACACGAAATTTTCTTCACTAATTAAACTTAACATGGGGTGAGTGATTGATATACAACTGATCATTTTGTGGATGAAGTATCCCTTTAAGTATGATCTTGAGGTACCTGCACCTGATTATTATTTTATATTACTTTACGCTTCTACTCCGCTACAACTCAGAGGCAAATATTGTGTTTTTACTGCACTACGTTTAACAACTCTAGTTGCAGATTCAGATTATTAACACAAAATGTGACTAACAAATAAACTACAATAATGTATTATAATTTAAGTTAAGACTTTATTGATCCACATGGGATTTTTTTTGCTACTACTTTTGTACTTTTATTCACATAAGATCTTTTAATGCAGGATTTTTTCTTAAAACGTAATAAAGGAAATATTGTACCCCTTTCTTCACTACATTTCTTTTACAGCTATAGTTACTAGTTACTTTGCAGGTTATGATTTACATTCTAAACATGAGTTTATATAATATGACAAACTTAGGGTTATACAGCTCAAGAGTATATAAAGCTACCACCAACTACAACATTAAAATGGTGCACAATAGGAGTACTTCTACTTTGATACTTAAAGTATATTTTGCTGATAACACTTCTTAAAGGGATAGTGCACCCAAAAATGAAAATCCAGCCATTATCTACTCACCCATGTGCCGATGGAGGCTCAGGTGAAGTTTTAGAGTCCTCACAACACTTGCGGAGATCCAAGGGGAGAGTGGTTAGCAACACAACTCCACCTAATGGAGGCTTACGGTGCCCCAGATTCAAACGTCCAAAAACACATAATTGAAACCACAAAATATCTCCATACTGCTCGTCCGTAGTGATCCAAGTGTCCTGAAGCCCCGACATAAAAAGTTGTTCAAAAAAACATCTATTGAACTCTGTTGTTAGCCTCATTGTAGCCTGTAGCTCTAATTGCCTCGCTGTGCAGACCAGCGAAAGCACGTGAACACACATGAATGCGGTGCCCATGTCTCACGGTCTCGCGCAAGCCCATACACGTGAGCGCGGTGCACAGAGAGACAGTTATGTGTTTTTGGACATTTGAATCTGGGGCACCGTAAGCCTCTATTAGGTGGAGTTGTGTTGCTACCCACTCTCCCCTTAGACCTCCGCAAGTGTTGTGAGGACTCTAAAACTTCACCTGAACCTCCATCGGCATATGGGTGAGTAGATAATGGCTGAATTTTCATTTTTGGGTGCACTATCCCTTTAAGTAGGCTTTTAAAGACATAACTTTTACTTCTAATGGTGTATTTTTTTATTTTGTTGTTGGCTACTTTCAGTTGGGTAAACGATCTGAAAACTTCCTCCACCACTCACTATCTGAGATCTGAACACCACAGCTCTACAGAAGTGGCCTGAGATCAAAGATCCTGCTCTGTTTAGAGCTAGATGAGAGTTTCCATCGGAAAAACTTGATCATACAGTACACATGTTGTGCACACAAACACACACATACACAGAGAGATGCTTCTTCCACCAACATTTTGTTACAGTATAAGTAGACTGAAATGTTATTGCCCTTTCTTAATTCATGTTGCCATGTGTACCACTGTTTTTTTAGATGTGATTCACAGTTTTGTTATTTAAATATCTATTTATACTGCACACTGCTTCTTATACAGTATTTTAGTATAAAAATATTGAAAAACAGGATTTGTGAGACACAGGAAAAAGACTGTTTACCTGTTATGATCTTGGAGGCGGAGCCAAAGAGGCCATTACCGTTGTCATTAGCTGCAGGTTGTGGGGGCGGCGGCATGCTGGGTCGGGGCCGTGGCCTGGGCGCTGGCCTGGAGGGGCGAGGGAGGGATCCAGAGTGGTAGGACAGCGGGTTGGACTGCGAACCATCATGAGGCGGAGTGTCGGGCGGGGTGGGAGTGCTGGGGGGAGAAGGCTCCGACTCCCCCTGGGCTTGGTGGGCTTGAGGAGGCTGCGGGGGCGGGTGGCTCGGGGCGTGGATCGGGCTGTCTTTGCCTTGGTGGCGTCGGGGGGTGATGGGTGGGTGATGAGAGCCGGATGTCTGGGTGTTACTGGGCTGGGAGGCAAAGGGGCTGAACTGCTTGGGCGGGGCTGGGGCCTGCTTCTTGGTGCCTTTGGAGGAAAACATAATTATATCATAATATTAACTAGAAAAGTACAATCAGTGGAGCGCAGATCTCCAACAGGCGGCCACCCAAGCTGACTGTGGCCACTATCAACACTTCCTTTAATTTCAGAAGATGTGCTGCAGTGCAAATACACGCCTTGTCCATTTTTATGGAGCCATGGCGTGTCGCAAAGAGCAGATCAAATTTTCCTACGAACAAGCAGTGTGAGTCTTTTGATCTCTTTGATTCATTTTGTTCATAACTGGACTTTTAACTTTGTCTGTAGACTACAGTTCAACAACAATAAACACAATTAACATATACCAAAAAAGAAACCAATTAACTCCGTAGCCTGCTAACTTATTTATGGAAGAAGCACAATTATCAAGGGAAAATTACCAAATCAACAAAATCTCCAAGTCTACAAAATTGTGCAGGCAATACACTCTTCTGAAATGGTGGACAGAACAAAACTTAACAGCAGCTGCGACCAGTGGCTTTGTCCCTACTGGCTTCCTTACAGTCAAGATGGCGGCAAAGATAATATTTTATTTTATTAATATTTTATTTCATCTTCTATTGTGCCTAAATGTAGCAGATCATAATATATTTGGTATGGAAGTATTCTGCAGATGCTCTAGTTCAAAATGAGACCAAACTTTTCTTTGGATGTCAGTATTTGAGCCATGATGAAAGCCAAACTAGGGCCTGTAACCGAGTCGGTGAAGATTCTCAGTCATCCAGGTCATGGTAATCATAAGTGCTATATCGTAGGCAACTGGACTTGTGTGAGTTTCATGAAGACGTTTCGCCATCTACGTCAAACTGGAACGACAATCGTTAAACAGAGGAGGTGGCCTATGACACCACTTATCACCCACTTACAACACAGTCTTGGGATCCCTTCCCAGACATCTTAACACCCATTCTCACCTGGACCCATCTAACCCTGATGACACACAAGATGGCGGGGTAGGTCAATGACTCACCTGTGACCTCAACGACTCTGTAAGTGTTCACACCCACATGGAGTTTAAAGCCTACGACTCCGCACCTGTCAGTTAGAACTGAAGAAGCCTCTTGGATGAGAGGCGAAACATCTTCAAGAAGCTTAAACAAGTCCAGTTGCCTACGATATAACAGACTACTGTAGGTAAGACTTGTTGTTCAAGCAGGTGTCTGGAAAACTTGCGGCCCATACTGGCCAGTTAAGAGGAGTGGAGTGATTCACCCCAACCACCACAGAGATCCTTGAGCATACAGTCATAACTGTGCACACAAAATATTAGGCTAATAAGTCCAGTAGTTTGTGAGATTAGCTGCAGACAGACAGATACACACACACCCTACAGGCTTATGCCTGGTGGAGATATTAACAATATTGATAGTATTAAATAATCAAAATAGGAATTCTCATTCTCTCACCTCTGCGAACCATGTGTGGACTAGGCCCCCTGGATCCGCCCTGAGAGTGAGGGGTTCCTACAGACAGATGGACCGAACCATTTCTCTGGGGAGGCGGGGTGGACGTGACCTCACGGGCTGGGCTGTGGGAATACAACAAATCCAAATGTTAATGCATGAAAATGTCATCTGCACAATTTGAACAAGGAAGTGCTAAAAGAATGCATGCAATGAATAAAACAAACATTTCTATTCTGAAGATAATTATTATATTAGATGGTTATCACACAAGGAATAACTCACAAAATAATCTAAAGACAAGTGTAGAGAGGAGGATGCAAAATCAGTTTGTTCAGAAGTTCAGTGATGTGTTACATGCAAAATCAGACAATCAACACTCAGACAGACGCTGACAGGCAGGCAAGACGGAGGGGAAGTAGATCTTTAAAAATAGACTGGTCAATCATCACAACAAGCAGGAGGGAGGATAAAAGTTGCCTGTAATCAAAGCATCACATGATTTTTGTTGCATTACATTCTTAATTTGTTAAATGAAGCCAAATTTTTAAAAGATGTGGACATTATAGACATTGTTATTCTCATGATTTTCTATTTTATGACGTCCGACACGGGAACTGAAAACTCAAAGACCAATCAAACACATGACAAACACAAAGGGTGGGTGAGCTCCAGATTGGTTGATTGGCTGCGAGCAGGCGGTGGAGTATTGTTGCGACCTCAGCTCGCTCCTCCTTACCTGCTCTCCTCTGCGCTGAGCTGGGTTACAATCTGAGGTTGCACTGTGGCTACCTGGACCCCACCACCCAGACCACCACCAACACCACCACCACTACTAGCACCACTCAGGCCAGGCTGCTCAGCCTCTGTAGCCGGGGATGAAAGCTGGGGCTGGGGCTCAGGCTGGGCAGGACCCCCGGCTTCCAGAGGGGGCAGTGGGGGTTGAAAGGTGGGTGAGGTTAGCTGTGGCTGCTTTCTATTTACAGTGCTGGCTCTACGTGGAGTGGGCTCCGGCTGTTTGTTAACAGTGCTAGGGAGGGGGGGAGAGGGGAGAGAGTTCAGGAAGGCAAACCACACGCCATTGGACAGAATGAAAGAACAGGAGACCGAGAGACAGAGACAGAAAAACAGCGAGAGCAGAGACAGACAGAGAGAGATGGTGCAGGAGACAGAAAGAGACGCCACTTCCTGAGTTCAATCAAACCAGTTCAGAAAGAAGAACCCAAAAAGGACATAAAACCACATGACAGTGACCTTTTAAAATAGAACAACTTTGAACTGCGACATCTCTGCAGGGACAGAAGAGACAGATGCCACACCATACAAACAAAATGCAACAGAGGAAGCCCACACAAAACATAAAACCAGCAACCTACAGTGTGACCTAAGCTTTAATTAGGAAACAAAGAAGATAACACAAGAGTACACAAGAGTAACACACCAGAATTATAGCTGTAGACAAAATGGTATCCCAATGAGACGGAAATAATGTTTAAAATGGTTTGTTTTTGTCTGCTTGTTCATCATGTTCAGTACCAATCTTGAGGAAAAAATAACTGACTTAGCTTGTGCTGAAATCACCTAAACAGTAACAGAAATGTGGTGCAAAAATCACAGAAATACATCATTCCCTTCTTTTACTTATCAGTATCTGGATTCATGGGAGCTACATTGGGCTGCGGCACAGCTTTGAAGTCTGGACTGGGCAGATCTTCAGTGGGTGTTTCTGTGACTGTGATGGACTCGTTGGCCACTACATAGAGGGCCGACACGACCGGGCCCCGCGACTCCTGCCTGCCCAGTGTCTTGGGACGGGACGGGAGGGTGAGGGGCAGGCTGAGGCTGAGGTTGGGGCGAGGCAGGTACCTGTCTTTACGGGGAGTGTGACTGTCCCCGTCCTGCCCCACCAGGCTGCCGGGGCGTTTTCTTTCCAGGCCAGGTTCGGGATCTGGGGTGGCGGGGTGGGTGGGCATGGCAAACATGCCCGACACGTTGAAGTCCACCTCTGGAGGGAGGAAGGTGAGGAGCAAATACAGAAGGCATCATGAAAATTGCAGTTGCGGTAAAGATGATCTCTTAAGGCCATGATCAGACCAGAGTGTGCTTCCACAGCCTGGGGGCAGCTTCTTGTGATTGTTTTCAATGAGAAAGAAGCGGTTTTACCGCCTTGTGTTTTGAGTTAAGCTAAGGAAAGGCGATTGGGTGGCTACCTAGCAACAATACAAATATAAGGTAATAAAATAAAGACGCGGCAAGCTACAAAAAGTGCTGTCTGATTGGGGCAGGCTTCAACAAAAAAAGGTAGTGGGGCGCTCTTCTGTCTGATTGGGGCCTAATGCTTGGAAATAATTTACAGTAGTAAATATCAAGTGTGGGATGATCAATAATTTTACTGTTAGACATAAGAAAAGGATAAATTGTAATAACTTTGCCATCATCAGATCAAAAATTTCAAATTTGTCCAATTCTTTGTTTTTCAATGTGTTTGTGATCAGCACCAATCTTTAAAAATGTGTCTGGGGTGGCATTGTCTCCACACAGTTCTCAACATGGAGGAGGCTTAGCCAGTAGCTAGCAGCTAACGTTGCTAACTCCATCAACAGTAAGAGAGCCAACATGGTAAACCTGGGGGGAAAACAGGAGGTTGGGTGCTATGCTTCTGTGATAATGCTGTCCTGATATCAACAGTAACAAACAGAGATGTTTTACCTTCAGGGAAGAACCAATCAGCATGCTGAATAATGGGCTCAATGATGGCGACCACATGGACAGATGTAGCTGCTGCCATCTCTGCCAGCGTCCTAACCACACAGCCACAGACAGACGAGGAACATCAACCTCAGCTTCAATTTGTACCCCGAACGTCAACATGAATATGAGGTAAAAGTACATAGGTCTTACCCCTCAGTCTTGGCCCACAGCAGGTTGGGCCCCAGGACTATGGCGATGTTGCTGGGAGTCATCTTGTTAACCTCACTGTCCTGAGCCAGTTTAGCCAGAAACTTCACCAGATACCTGAAACAGAGACTCGAGCTGCTTTAAAAACCTCCAAACTGCTGAAACGGCTTTTCATTACAGGCTAGCTAATAGATTTCCTAAGCCATTGGTTCCCTAAGCAAAGTGATGACCTTGATGTGAATATGAGCTGTGAGCAACTCAAACAAAGCAAGGCATGAAGAAGTCATTTCTTTAAAGAACTGAGAGAAACTTAAAAAAAAAACAAAGATAATTTTCTGTGACAGATATACATTTCCTCTTTTACTTTTCATTTCAGTTCTTCAAAAACATCTTCAACCCTTCAGATCTAACTATTAGACCCCAGGTTGGGAAACATTGTTCATAGCAGAATGTGGCATATCCAGGTATGGTGTGGTGCAGCAGTGGAGAGCATCCTCACCTACACAGTAACAGCAGGTGTCTTCCGAATGGCTTACTTTTTCTTTTTACTGCCCTTAAAAATTACATACTCTTGCATGCAGTATGCACACTATCAGGACATACTTCTACTTGATAACATCACACCCTGAACTTTGACCCTCCTGCTCATATATCCGTTACCTTAGAGATAAGACAAAACGCAATTCGCCAAGCCCGCCAGAGACAACGGAGGCAGCTCTGATGTTGTTATGCAATAGTAATGACTGTACACACTGTAGTTTCTCACATATTATACTCACGATCGTAATATAAGCTTTGCGTTTCTATGTTATTGTTATTTAATACGTATGTCTTTTTGTTGTTGGTTATATTCATGATTATTTTGTTCAGGTAAACAATTAATGTTCCTGTTATTACTATTCGACTGGTCAATAGTCACTTGAATGTGCTGTCATCCATCATTAGAGGTTCTGACAGGCTTCATTTTTGGCATACTGAATTTAACATACTATGTTTTGGGACATAGTCTATACAGTATGGTAATATGTATATTGGACCGCACAGTGTGGTTTGGTAAGATGCTGGCTGAGGACAGGACACAGCTGGACAAAGTGACTGAACCTACAACTACTGGATGCGATCTCCCACCCTGGAAATCTATAAGGCTAAGCTACAAATTACGCCCATATAGGACCCCTCTCACCTGGCTAACAACGTTTTTAATTTCCTTCCATCTCACAAAAGACTAAAGCCCTCTATACACTGTGCGATTTTAACAATCTTATAAGACTATTGCATGACACACTGTGTGACGTGGATCTAATAAACTTTGGTACGACATCAAGTTTGATGTGTGCAGATTGTACGATGGTCGTTTACTACTGAATCGCAGGTTACGACGTACGTCAATATGCACCGCATCAGCGTACGTCATCCACCTGCGCCACCATGGTAAGAGAAAAATTGATCGATAATACGTCCATGAGCAAAACAAACACAATGAAGAAAGAAGCCCTTGTTGTCATGTTCGTTTTACCTCCAAGGCAAGCGATCATTTGTTTGGGTTTAGCGCCGGTGTTGCGGTGACCATTGCGTCATTTCCTGCTGCATTTCTATTGGTTGATTAGTAGACGTACTGTAGGTAGTAGCAGCTGTCACACTGTGAGGTAGTCATCCTAAATTTCTGACACCGTCAGAATTTTATCTCAGGTCATCTTTGGTCGCAAGACGTTGACAACGGCCGTCCTTGAACCTGTCTCACAGTGCGACGTAAGACCACCCTTTTAGAGCCACGACCAAAGATTTCGCCACGTTTCTCCCACGATGGTCATCTTTCGTCTGGGACAGCCCAAAATCGCACAGTGTATACCGGCCATAGGAGAAATTAATACCAGAACACCCAGATTCCAAAACAGCACCTATCCTGAAGCTGTCCGCCTCCTTAACATTACAAACATAACAGGCCACTTGTCAGGTTGAATAATTTTGCAGTAGGGCAGATGTTTTTAATGCACTTGATGCACTTAATCCAGTAGATCGTTAGATGCTGCTGCTAATTTTTGATTTATGTTGATGTAGCAATGAAGTATTGAAGTTTTAATCAGAAGTGAGTGCTGTATTAAGATGTTTAATAAGGCAACGAAATGACTCCAACAGGTTAAAATCTGCAGTATCAGTGATTAAAGTGAAAAAAGGGAACAAGAAATAACTTCACATTCACTTCGGCTGATGTACTTTTAGAAAGTAGCACTTTTAGAAAGTAGCACCTATCTCCGCTGTGGCAACACCACGTTGCATTGCATCATCTGAACTGAATACAATTTAGCTGAGGATGCTCTTACCTGAAGTTTGCCTTGTGAGTCTTTGGCAGTCCGTCACATGTCACCCACAAAGCCTGAAGCCTCTTATCAGGGTCAGACACACTGAAACCACACACACAAGATATTTGCTTGTCACACAAGTATCGGAATAACTAAGACGACCTGTGAGCACACACAGCTTCAGGTGTGTTTAACGTTTATTAGCACACAGTGAGTTTGTTTTACAGGGTATTAAAAGAGCCCTATCTGTGTGTCTTCTTACTTGGAGGCCTGTATCCACTCGTCGTACAGGCTAAAAGTCATTAGAGGTTCAGGAAGCTCCCTGAGGTAGGACTTCAGGGCTCCTGTGTGTGGAGAGAAAAGCTATGAGAAAAGGATCTGGACCAGCTGGTTTGACTTTTTGAGGATTTGTAGAAGACGCTGTACCCGCGACGGCGTGGGGATCAGAGTAGAACTCCTCGAGCTGCGAGGTGGAGCAGTCCAACGCTGCTTTCAGCTTCTTCAGTTTTGAAGCTCCTGCAGCTATTCTGAAGAGACCCTGCCAGGAAAATACAGACAAAATGGCTGAATGTGCTTTTTTCTCAGACAGGTACAGGTGACTGGTTTCAATCCTAAAATTAAGGAAGTAAGTCTGGGTTGGTGACAGGAAAGAAGAAGTAAAGCAAACAAAGTGTACTATCTAGCAAATGACTGAGAAAGTCATGACAGGAATTGTTCTTGTTACCATTAGAGATGTGGCTCTTTCGGGATGAGTAGCAGACAGACATAGAGCAAGAGTTTTATTTCCGTTAATAAAATTGTCCTCCTTGGGGAGTCTAGTGATACGGTTACATCTGAAGAGTCCAATAGCGAATATACTAATGCATAACAGATGCCTGCGCACACACACACACACACACACACACACACACACACACACACACACACACACACACACACACACACACACACACACACACTACACAGTGCTTATTCCCGCAGCCTCAAGCCTAACTGACCACAAGCTGGCCACGGATGTTTCCAGTCTGTGGGTGCCATCATTTCTAGAGAGCAGTCCTCATGACCCACCTCTCCTTCCAGTGAAGATTTATGAGTACAAATTTATGTCCAAATTCTGGTTATTTAAGCCTCAACTTTGCCCTACTTTACCAAAGTTTCCGCTGCTCTTCTGCAAAGACACAGACTGTATAAAAGAAGTGGATGTAGCCACTACTGACTCCTGTTTTGAAGCCTCGATTGAGTTTGGCATTTTGGCCGTCGCTGTCTTAGTTTTTTGGAGCCAGAAGTGACCATATTTGGTGGAGGAGCAAGGGATGGATCTGACTGAGAACTTGAGGACACTGCCTCAATAGTGACCGGTCAATCACAACGTAGCCATGCCCCAAAGATAGAAACAAACAAAGATAGAAAGCCAAACCAGCCAAAGGTAATCTAATTTTTTTTTAAAAAAGGAAAAAAAATAAATAAATCACAAAATAAAAAATTATTAAAAAGTATATATTTATAAAAGTAAATTTAAACAATTATTTAATTTTATTTAATTACTTCCACCAAGGAGGTTATGTTTTCGCCAGCGCTGGTCTGTTTGTTTGTTTGTTTGTTTGTTTGTCTGCAAAATAACTCAAAAACTTATGAATGGATTTTGATGAAATTTTCGGGAAAGGTGGATAATGGGACAAGGAACAGATGATACAATTTTGGTGGTGATCGGTTGAAGCAAAGTGGATAAAATAATAAATAAAATCTATTGTCCGACAGCCTCAGCAGCAATTCCAATTTCTAAAGACGGTGAAAATAGCACGGGTGGCCGGAAAGCACGTCTTGTTCTACTTGCTAAATATTGTTGTAATTTTAAAGTTGGAAGTCTGTGTTGGAAAAAAAAGAAAGTGAAAAATACAAAAAAACATATATTCTGTGTTGGTACAAAATAAAAATGAAATAAATACACCACAGTGTCTCCATGGTGAAGGCATATATAACCTAATAATAATGATAGTGATGCAAATAACCTAATTGTGATGCAGGCTGCAAAATCTGATGCAGAGGGGGAGGGAATATCACCTACTTGGCGGAGGCCTGCACTCTCTGAGTGCTTTTCTAGTTATTTAAGTTTTCAGCTTCCATATTTGCCACAAAAGTTAAAAATGGCTGCTAGGTGGCAAAGAAGCGTGCAGTTGATCCTTTAATAAAACAACGGATTTTCTCCAATTGTAAATAATGCATAACATCCTTGATCCGATGTCCATATGTTGGAGGTGAAGAGTCCTTCCATTTACACAGGATGAGCCTTCTGGCCAGAAGTGAGCAGAAAGAGACAATGTCCGCTTGGGCTCTACTTAAATTAACATCTAGAGGAGCTACTCCAAATATTGTTATGACAGTCCAAACATTGTTGAATAAGTTTTAAATATCAAATCTCAGAAATGAAATAGTTTCAGACATGACCAGAACATGTGACATACTGTGGCTGAAGACTGTTTTCACCTGTCACACATAGGATCAATATCACTGCTAATCTTAGCCAAACGAGCTCTGGACCAGTGGAGTCAGTGTACAATCTTAAATTGAACAACAGTGTGTCTCAAACAGATAGAAGATGAATACATTTTTTGAATAGCTTTATGTCACACCTCGTCCAATATCTGCTCTCCCATCCCATCCCAAGAGTCCAAAGCTGAAGTACTTTTTCCGATTAACTTTTTTTCTCACATAGTTTTAGTTTTTAGCTTTAGCTGTCTATAATAACCTTGGTGCTGACACTATCTCTCTGTCCATACCTCCTCCTTCATGCCGGTCTCCAGCAGCATCATGACGCAGGCCTCTATGGGCAGAGCGATCTCTCGGTTACTCCTCTTCAGGTGCTCCTCCAGAGCCGTGCCGAACGCCGGCTTCTCCATCCATGTGTCTAGGAGAGAGGCCAGTGTCTTTATATTTATCTGAGTGTGTGGCAGCATTTCTGTCCAAAGGTTATGTTTGTTATAATGTGTGCAGATTTAATGTCTTGCTGTTTACCTTGCTGTATTTGGATATTTGGTATAGCTGCCTCCAGAGCTGCCAGAGACCTCCTGTGATAGTCTGCCTGGGCCTCTAATAACTGATATAAAATCACAGCTCATTCAAACAAACCTTTGGCACACAGCATTCATACTGCATCAGCAAATACAGTTACAGTGGAGTGGACCGTATTTGCATGACATTTCCATTTCAGTTGTAGGTCAGTTACACTAAACTGAGGTGCACTCACCATGACATAATAGCGTGCATAATCTCCCTCTTTGGAAGCAAAGTTGTACAAATCTGCAGAGAGCTGGTCCTGTAGGAGGAAAATACAGATATATTTCCATACATGGCAAACATTATGGCAACTTTAAACCTTATACTTGACCTTGCACAGAAACTTTTCATAAAAGGTGCCGACGACCTCAAGATGACACAGCAATGACCTTTAATTACGTGGCCCTAATAATGTGCGTAGTGTGTTTGTTCCTGTTACAAGGCTTCCTTTGTTTAGCCAGTTCATAAGATATGATCTTAACCTGAGGAAGAGGCCCCAGCTGGAATGTACAGCCATTACACTACACATGCCTTGATTAAATACTGTGCATACAGCATACCTACACCACAGCTGGTAACGAACTGTTATGTGTGTGACAGCTGCAGAAACTGCACTTCAAGTAAGAACTCAGACAAGTGTGCATTGCAGGAGAGATTTAAAGCAAACCTACCTTGCATATTTCTACTTTGTTGAGAGCCTCGTCCATCTCGTCTTTGAGAGAATCGGCCTTAGCTGCCATGGCCTGGTTGTTGGACTTTGTTGCCTGGTACCACCTGTAGACCAAGACGTGATTTAGACATTTAGGCATGTGTACAGTAAACATGAGTGGGTTTCATTTAAAACTTTTTCATTGGTTCCTTGGCTGATGACCAGAATTGCCTGATTTCCAGCTTGACCGTCCGCAACTGTTGTTACCCGTTCTCATTCCAAGGTCGTCAAATACCAACACTTTGTCACACCCCCTCATTAGCAGCTTTTCAGACCCTCTTAGTGACTTTATTTCTAGAAAGCGACAAGTGACAAATTTAGTAACTTAATTAGAGTAATGGCAGTGAGCAGCTCCTCTTCCAGCAGTGCAGGGTCTTTCCTTTTCTTACGCTGTTAACAGTGTGGGGCAGGCAGGAGGAGAGGAGACGCTGCTCGCTGCAGCCGTGGGAGTTAATATATATAGCCTACTGTACACACATCTTTACATTCTCGTAAATACTGACTGATAAAGTGTGTTGTACAAATAAATACTAGGGATGCACAATATTGGATTTTTTGTCGATATCCGATATATCACAATTTTTTGTCCGATAACCGCTACCGATTTTGATATATCCACTTTTTCCCCACCTAAATTTAGTGATCATCAAGTCTCTTCTGTAGTGGAATTATCATCATATTATGCATGCATACTCTTATCGTGATGGCCCACCAGTAGTCGGAGATGTGAAATAAAATGCTTTGTTTTAATGTGTGTAATATTCATTTCTTGTACAAAATAAGAAAAGCACATTAGCCGATTCATTTTAAAGCCGATAATGACCGATACCGATGATGTACCGATATCATCATTATGTTGGCTGATTCCAATATTTCATTGATGACATGATATTATTTTGGATCTCTAATAAATACATAACATTAAATAGATATAAATACTTGACTCAATTAGGCCCTGTTCTCTTGTATGCAAATGGTTTGTTTGAGCATAAATAAATCTGTTGTACCTGTTGCCTTTTAACATGTTAGATGAAGTGGAATTAATTTTCAGTTGGACTTAATTTGTACAATAAAAGCTCTGTCCAGTAGCCTGGAGCCCTTTCTCATTTGATGGAAAAGTTATTCAATCCCCAGTGTTTTATTATGATAATAAAATTACATTTTCCTCAAAAGAAAAGTTAAAAAATCGTTTGTGTGTGCTGTCAATTTCCGTTCTTAGACAGAAAGAAAATCGAAATCCACCAAGATCACAAAGATCTACGACAACAGTCACAAAACCCTAACCCTAGACATGCAAAAACTAAAGTTAACATTTGAAAATGATGGGGCTAAATAAAGACTATAATCCAGTGTACCTCGTTTTGGCTGAGTCATAGTCCAGAACCAGCTTAGCGAGTTGTTTTCTCTGCTTTAGTATATTGGGAATGTCAACCTGTGGGAGAAACAGTGAGGATTATGAGTACAGCAGTCAACACTGACACTTTTCCCGTGAGAACATTTTGTCAATATCAATCATGCAGAATAATATAACACAAAAAGATACTAGAGGCCATGTTGAATTTGGCACAACCGTGAGATTAAAGATTGTGTGCAGATCCTGTACAAGCTCACTCAGTGTTTCAGTCAATAGTAATTTGCCTTAAAATACACATTTACTATTTAATTACAGGTACACGAAGGCCATAAGTGAACACTACAGTATGGAGAGAGCTGCAGTGTTTTTACCTCTGCCAGCTGGTTGAGAGGATCCAGGATGTCTCTCTCGAGCTGAACTTCATGCTGCATCAGTTCAGTCGCTAACCTGCTCTCAGCCTCCCCACACACATCCATCATCTTGCTGCACACACACAGAGGAATGTATATTACAAATATGACTGTTATAAATACTTTTCTCCCAGTGGATTTTTTAATATATTAAAAAAAACACATATGCACAAGAGGGCCCTTGCATAGATGGATTACTGAATGGGCCTACCAGGCACAGGCCAAAAGGCCAAAGTATCAGGGGCCCCTGCCTTCACCTGCAAAATGTGACTTGAACTGACTGTGAATGGCCACAAAGAAATATAAAAGAACTACAAAGAGACACAAAATGACCAGAAAGATAGTGGTCCCCACATAATTAATGTATATGTATGCTTCTTTTTCTTTTAAATACCAGTGTCCCCTTGTATCATTCTGTGTCCTGTCTCTAAATTCAGAGGTTTCTGGGAGTCCATGAACGCATCACAGGCTTTGTTTTTCTTCCCCATCAGCCGCAGCTTGAGACTTGTGGGGTAAATAATTCACAGCTGATCAGATCAGATCAGATCGATGGCTGAGAGGAGCAGCTGTTTGTGAGTGAAAGCAAACTTTTAGACTGAGCAGAATGAATTTTTAGGTTTCACTTTCAATGCACCTGACGTTCAGCTGCTCCCCTCTGCCTCGAGTGTGCTCCGGAAGTGTGGTGCAATAAATAACCAAACGGTCTACATATTTCAGTAGCTCTCCTAATGAACAGTCCAGCTACAAAAATAGAAAATCTATTTGTGGTGGCAGGTGTTTTAATCGTGGCGGACCACCACAAATCAATGAGTGTGTGGGAAACCCTGAAAGAGATGCAAAATGACCAGAAAGAGACACAAAACACCTACAAAGAGATTCAGTACAACTACAAAAAGGCGCAAAACAATCAATAAACGACAAAAAATGACTACACAGAGACACAAAATGACTAGAAACAGACCGTACAGAGATGCGTAAGGACTACAAAGAGACGCTAAACAACAACAAAATGAGGCTAACCAGCTACAAGGTCTGTGTGTCTTTCTCCTATGTGGGAGAGGTGGTGGGGCCTCTTGCATGTCTGTGCGTAGGGGTCCACTGTCTCATAATCTGCTTATGGCCCCTTGTGAGACTCTTTACATTCCTTCCACTCAAATAATCATTTTTAATGTTGAACTTTGGTTAATGAGGATCAATCAAATTTATTTTTGAGATATTTTTGAGGCATCTCACCCAATCAGACCCTCGTCTCCCAGCTGACTGCCTCCCTCCTGCATGGCCTGGGACAGCATTGTAAGGGGCAGCTTTTTCTGCAAACAGACCAGCAAATAAAATTTACAGATGTAAAAAAAATGTGGTACAAACATGACCAAATGATCAGCAGTTAGGATTAAGGTAATTACTGTAAACAATCTTTGTCAATCTTGCCATTAGTATCATGTAAGCTGTGGATGTTTACTCAGTGTGTTGTCTGTTTTACTGTGTGTGTGGCTGAGGTCGGTCTGTTATTCAGCGATAGTGAAGCTGGCAGGAGGTCAGCGCTGAATATTTTTCTCCTGAGTCTCTCTCATATCAGTGTGTTATATAAGAGGAGATGCTATGTGTTCATAGCACAATATAGCAGGTCCTTCCAAATACCGACAACAGTGTCACAGTGATTCATCCTTATTTCATTTAGCAGCTGCACAGTGACTCTTACAGCAAAATGGAAAAGCTTTACATGGAAATCCTGACTATGTAGCGTGTTAGCAACACGCTACATAGTCAGGATCTCTATGATGATAAGATAAGGACTGTTGCAAGAGTCTACAGTGATGCAGCTGAACGAAAAAGCAGCAAAGAGTAAATGAGTGCTTCTTACATGTCTCTTCTCTGTGTCTGTGCCCAGTTGACCCTGCAGACAGGACACCAGCCTCTTGTGTGTGTTGTGCGACACCATTCGCACCAGCTCCAACCGCCTCTCGATCTGTGCGTGCACACAAGACACAAAATGTTATGAAACTAGCACAAACCAAACAGGCCTACAGTGAGTAGAGAATACACACACACACACATACGTTTCCTGTTCAACAGAAAACACCCAGGTGAGGGCTACAAATCAAAACAGCAGTGTACATCCATCTCTAAACTTCCCACCGTGCTCTTGTTACTAAAACATGATGGAAGATGTCTGTGATGTTTGTCTAGCTCTGTGCTGCAGCGTGCAGTGTTACAACAGGCGGCACCGACAGCCAGATGGAAGGAATCATGGGAGATAAGTAACACAGACTGATAGATAGTGGTCTGAACTGAACAAACAGGGATGCTTCTTTGTCTCAACATACAAGGACATATGAGGATATGAGATGTTATCAGGTAGGACAGATGAATCATTGTAACTGCAGGCCTGAGGGAGCCTGATCTACTGGTTATACTTCATGAGCAGTAAAGTATCACTTGGTGGTTTTGCTACTTTAACCCCTTACTTATAAATAATGTTCCCACAGCCCATTTTGTAGGAAATACAGAGATATATATATACATAACATATTGCCATTCAGCCTGAAAATACTGAGTTATAAATTTCTGTCCATAGCGCCTAGCCCTAATCTAGACTGTTTTGTTATGAGCAATTTCATGTAGGAACTATTTTCTTTCTACCAAACCACACCAGCCAACTGTTTCACCACGGAGAAGGAAGCGTGCATTTACTCATAGACGAGAGACTCGTCTGGGGAAAAAAAGACCAAATGAATATAACTTTCATTACATGGTGATTCAGCTAAAAACTTGTGCTTTAGAGAATAATCCAACGGGCGTGGGTAAAATGTATAAAGTTCTCTATGGTACATTTTCTGGAAAATCAATTGAGAATAGGAGCGTCTGTTTTGAACGATCCACCAATCTAAAAACAATAGTCCATACCCACTGGTAGCTTTGTCACCTTTTACCTATGCCAATCCTCAATGCCTATGTGCAGTTTCACATAGATTGACCACGTCAGTGAGTAGAAAAACGTGGGACAGACACACAGACAGAGTTTTCGTCATTATATAGTAAGATTAGGTTACTTTATATCATTGAAAATGTCAAAATGAAATAAAAGTCAACTTAAGCCCTAAGCAGATCCTGTTTGGCTGGTCCCCTGTTGGATCATATCAAACCTGTTGCAAGAAATCTTGGAGTCTGGTTTGACAGTATCTTAAGTTTTGAGCAGCAGGTCACAAAGCTTGTGCAATCATGTTTTTATCATCTTAGAGAAAAATTCAAAAATACGATCCATGTTAACTTTTAAAGACACAGAGAGAATTTTACACGCTTTCGTCTCTTCATGCCTGGGTTACTGCAACAGCCTCTTTTCTTGCTTGAATCAGCTGCCAGGCTTTTAACCAGAACCAAGAGACGTGATCACATCACCCCAGTTTTAACCTCTTTACACTGGCTCCCAGTATGTTTTAGAATAGATTTTAAGACTTTACTAATTACTTTTAAGGCTTTTCATTGTCTCTCTCCCAGCCATTTCTCCAACTTCCTAGTACCATAAACGCTGGGATGTACTTTGAGGTTCTCAGGCAGAGATGTGTTTTTAGGTTCCAGAGGCCCGGCTGACAACTAAAGTGGACAGAGCATTTGCTGTCTCTGGAACAATCTGCCTGCAGAAATCAGGTAGGCCGAGTCAGTGATCTCTTTTAAATCCCTTCTTACAACACGCTTTTATCGGAGAGCATTTCCTGATTTTAGTTCAGTTTAAGTTCATTTTAACTGTCTTTTATTTCCTCAGTTTTTATATACCAAAGTGTTTTTATCAGTTCCTCAAAAGTTGTTCTCAAAAATACATCCCAGAGGACTACAAACACTGACACTGTACAAAGAAAAACCTGAATTTCTGTAGCTGGTTGCACTGTGGCATTTAAAGTTAAGCAAGCAAAAGCACTTGTATGGTCTCTAAAGACAATTAATCCAATGTAGACTTGTTGCAAATGTCATTTAAGTATCCACTTCCTCTTCCTGTTTCAGTGTAAACATCCGGCTGTGTCACTACATCTAAGAGCCCGTCATTTGCCATCTGATCTTCATCTTGCTCTCACTCTTCTTCCTTTACTTTTATCCTCTCTTTACGGCGGGCTCTCCCTTGCACTCGCACACACTTTCCCACCTCCCTCTTCCTCTCCTCTCTCCTCCCTCTTTCCTGCAGCTGTTGCTCCATGCCAGGCCACAGCTGGACTTGGCCTCCTTGCCTGGATCCAATTGATTCGCTCACCATTCAGCTGATCCCCTGCTCTGATTAATGCATGGAAGTCTAGCTCTATCTGGTGACGGCTCGATTGGATCCAGACCTCCAACGCTCGGTGCCAAGAAGGAAAGAAAGAGGCCTGAGTGACTTCAGTGTGGGCGCAGACTGGAGACAATGGGTGATCAGATTGTCTCTATTGAATTTTCCATGATTGTACACCAAAAGACCCTCGAGTCACACACCAATAGTACAAAATATAATGCCTCTGATATTAAATTGCAACCTGTTTTGCACCATTTACGTTGTGAAATGACCTGTCATTTCTTTTTACCTACGCCGTTATGATGGCGCTATGTCGTACTGGCATTGATTCAATACTGGAAAACACTTCTATAACCTCCATTTAACATAATGACTCATTAAAATAGAAGTCTGATGAACATAACCTTCAATTAGCCAGCTTCACATCTCATGCAGGCAGCTTTACTGACTGCTAACAAGGAGAGGTCTTGCCTCTGGGAGAAACTCAATTATGGAAACAGACTCTTGCGCGCGCACACACACACACACACACACACACACACACACACACACACCCTGACAAACTGAAGTCATAGAGTTGAAGAGAGGAAAAAAAAAAAACAGCAGGAAAACTCCCTGATCATGAGCACACACACACAATCCCTTCCGCCTGCCTCTGCAGTTATGGAGCTGTCCAAAGGTTTACAGGACAGTTACTGCCATCTTTTTTTTCCAGACGGCAATGAAAACAGTAAACAGAGCGAGCTGACGACCTCTGACCTGCCACGGCAAAAAAATGTGGAACGTTTAGTGAGTCACAGAGGAACCGGGAGGGTGGAGGGTACAGTTTTGTTTTCTGGCTCTGAGAAGCTTTGGCAGACGGGATCGCTGGTGAACTGATGGGCTGGCTGACCTTGTTGGCAGGATGGCTAACTGTCTGGTTAGCTGATGACAGAGCAGAAACAGGATCTCGTGCTGAATAGTTTGCTTAAAGGAATAGTTTGACATTTGGGAAATACGCTTCTCCTCTTTATAGTCTAGAGTTAGATGAGAAGAGTGACACAACTCTCACATCTGTCACTTAAATATGAAGCGACAGCCAACACCCCATTAGCTTTCATTAGCATAGAGACTAGAGACGGAAGAAACAGCTCGCCTGGTTCTTTTTAAAGGTGACAAAAGCTGTCTTTCAGCACCTCTGAGGGCCTTTGCATACCACGTCTGTATTTCTTCGTCACGTTTAAAAATAAATACAACCTCACAATGTTTCCATTTCGTTTACTTGCTGACACTGAAACTTTAATCCAACTATCTAACAAAAGCCTTAAGAGAGCTGTTTGACCAAGAAACAGTGAAGAAAAAGTGACGTAACCTGCAATACATCTGCAACAAGAGAGAAAAACAGGGCTGCACAATATTAGTTCATAACTCAGACAGCCTGATAAGATAGTAATATTAAGGTGGATGATGATGACGAGGAGGAGGATGTGACAGAGGAGGAGGTCAGCTCACAGGCAGAGACTAAGCCCCCTCAGGTAGTCGCAGTGTTGCCAGCAAACTAGTTCAGCGACATGGCCAAACGCAAGTATGACAGTGAATATCTCAAACCGTGTGGACCTTCAACTCATGACTAAGGAGAAATCTGGACCCTGTGGCTGGACTAGTTGGGAACGACTGCCTCAAACATCACTAATTAGCACATCATATCTCATTTTGCTTCATCTGTTCAAAAACCAAAGTGTAAAAACGTCAAAATGCCATTTTGGATTTTATTGGCCAGGACCAGCAAGTTATTGCCACTGGCTATGAAATGTCCAGTCACATGACCCCCTGTAAAACCATGATGTGTCAATTTTACACTTCGGTTTTTGTGTTCATTAAGCAAGCATGATATAGCCTGTTAATTTGTGAGCTTTGGAGGTGCTGGTAGATTTTGTTAGCTTCAGCCAGAGCCAAGTTAACCCTTTTCATTGTATTTGTAAAATACTTTTGCCTCTGTGTGATCAATAATGCCCCAACTTTGCAAAATGTTTGATAATGTGATTATTTTGTGACAGTATTAGAACAGGGCAACTTGTGAGTGCTACATCAACTGCAAATTGGACAGTAGCCTAGTTGTCTGGAGCAATATCTAAACATCACACTGTCTAAATAGCTTCAACATGCATGTTTTTTCTCTCATATGCTTCATTTAATAAGATATTTTACATTAGTAGTTTAGAAATCCCCTTTTTTGTCGTACTTGTGTCTGCTTATCTTAGAAGTGGGACTTTATGATGCATCCGTGACCGCAACACGTATTGCAGCCAGCACAGGCAGAAGGTGTTTTCTGAAATCACACAGCATGCCTATAGACTGAATCGCTGTGACACTGTGCTGACATTTCTGAGTTGGTAGACACCTGGTAATTGTTTTGAACTGTAGAGATATAAATCGACTAACTTGTTTACTTCTGTTGTCATTTTCAACCATAACTGTAACATTTAAAGATGTATAGCTAACCATGGTGGTCCGACCTCTCTGCAATTCTGCTGTGCTTATTTTATGTAATGTGTTGCTTTGTTCGTGTCTTTAATAAACCAAATCTACCAGCACAGAAGCTAAGCATGTACTACTGTGGACGGGGGACTATATTTGTTATAAAACTTGTCAAGGCAGCAACAGACAAGCAACTCACATGTGCTTCAAAATAAAATTAGTTTTGTTGTCAGTGGAGGCTGGTGGCTTTGAGCTAACAGCTTCAATTCCCTTTCTGAAAGGGCAAGGTAAAGTGGTGAAAATATTCAACATATAGTCTACACTTAAACTGAAACTGATTTTTTGCAGTGGGCCTTTTTGTAGCTGGCTGACACTACCTCAAACACTACCTCAGTTGATCAGTGCTGTTTCATTTTATGTACGTGACGCAGGGGCTTTCCACCTGGACGTTATTGTAAACAAACATTGTGATTATGCTATTTGTTCTCTTAGTTATAACTTGTGTATGATCGTTCAGCAAAAATTTGCTGTCTCCGTTAAGTAGCTGTCTGTTATTTACTGGTACTACTGCAGGAAATGCCACTTCAAAATAAAAGCTTGCATCGTAAATTCACTGTACTTCAAAATTAAGTGTTTTTTTTACAAGCTTGGCATGTTTGCAAGTCACATGCGGTCCATTCAGAATGGACCCTCAACCCAGTTGTGGACCACGACCCAAGAGTTGGGAAACACTGGTTTAACATTTCCCACCTTGCAAAGCTCTCCTGTTTCTCGTCTTTATGCTAAGCTAAGCTAACATAACATATTTAGCATACAGACATGAGAGTGGCATTGATCTTCTCATCTTACTTTCTGCAAGAAAGCCAGTAAGTGTATTTACAAAAACTCTTCCTTTAACAGGATGAGTGAGCGCTGTCATTGTCTGCTTAGCTCACGAGCTGATTATCTGACAGATACCTGCTACACATACAGCATCAGATATGAATTTGCTCCAGTATCCACAACAACAGTCCATTGTGTGTGAGTAGTAATCAAATACTGAGCTATGGGACCAGTTCCAGCCTGACTCTCTCTACTGTATGAGCCTCCTCGACTCTCCCACTGCGGCAGGACGTGTCCAAACAAGACAAATGCCTTAGCCGATGCAAAGGACTGTGGAAACAAATGGAAAAAGAAAAGACTACTACGACACCATGAAGATCATAGAGTCAAGTTTCAAGTTGGACGGCTCAGAGAAGGGGGTGTGGGAGCGTGTTGGGGAGGGGGGAAAGGAAAAACTATTCTTCCTCTGCTCGTGTTTGGAAAGAGGGGAAAAACTTTCTCAGCTAGTGTGACTGAATTTAAATGCACACACTGATCCACTGGTCTACACATTTTATTAGCATGACTGTAATCAAGGTTGCAGAATCTGTCTTGGAGCTCAAGCTGTTATGCCAGAAGACATCCGAGCTACTTCCACTATGCTGACCACTTGACAATCACATTCCTCTCTGAGAGCTGGAGCTAAAGGAATGTCTAACGCAGCACAAAGCTCCTGTCGTTCAGGACGAGGACCAAAGACGAGGGAAAGCATTCTCTGGAAGGGTTGGGTCGGATTGTGCGCTGTGCTGTTGGCACAATGGTGTAAAATATGACTAAATTTAACCATTGCCACTGTTAAAGCAAAAAAACACAAGCCCTAACAGCTTCTTTGATGTATTTCTGCTTATTCATTGAAGAAATAATCTGTTTTCTCACCACAAAGTGTTCGTATTATGTGTTAGTGTGTGTGCAAACAGCATGGAGTTCATAGTTCACTGCTGCGTGTCATAAAACTTTGACTCCCATGACTGAATAAGAGGCTTTAGACTTCACCTTTACTTTTCCTTCCACAAAAGCTCCTTTCTACAGTAAACACGCTCCGTCTTTTTCATCCTCTCCTGTATTTCTTCACACTCTTTTCCTAGAAGTGACCTCACAGTTTAACTAGCCCCGAGGGCTCCCATCCCCCAACACACATACAGACACACACACACACTCGCACATGCATCCAGTATGATTTCAAGATAACAGAACATTGCCAGGGTTCGCCTTGAGTGGAAAACCATGAGTTGCTTTCCCTGCAGTGCCAAACCCCTGAGCTGGCGAGGCATTACTGAATGAAAGACTCCCCAGTAATGTTTTAATACCAGCAGTTGTACTCCAAGACTGCAGAGAAACTTGGCATCAACAAGCAGCTCAGGCATGATGGCTTTAACAGAGCAGGAGAGGAGAACTTGTAAGTCCTTTGATAACTTCCGCATTTTACTCGTCCAGAAAATGACTTCTTAAAGGGTACTTATGGTATTTTTCAACCTGGGCCCTATTTTCTCATGTTTTTGTGTCTAAATGACTAACAGAAACAACAGTTTATGAAACTGATCCAGTATTAAGTGAGAGGTCTGCAGTCGGAAGTCCAAAACAGGCTGCAGTGTAACCACTCAGGGCATTTGTGCACCGTCAATGTAGGTCCCAGTGGCGGCTCCATGCCCAAAATGCATTTTGGGCATTGGGGGACGTGTACCCCTCAATGTATATGGTGACTACTGCCCTGTCATGCATGCATAATTAGGCTACAGTTGTCTGGGTGCGCAAAGGTGAAGTGGCTGGTCTTGTCATACAAAGTTTGATGGAGTGTCAACTGGACAATATGGAGATATTTGCATCTTGAAAGCCGGACTACAAATGTGGATAGACAGGGAGAAACACACGCAAGCCTAAGACGTGGTAAGATACGATATTCCTCACTATATGAAGTGACTGATAACAAGATCTGTATAATGGATTGTAAAGAAATTCGTCAGGTTTTTATTTTGTAGACAATTGATCTGGATTTATAGCGTGATGGGATGACAGCACAATGATGTGTGTGATCACTGGAAAGCTCCGGTCCTGCGCTCCGGTTCCGCTGTTTCACGTGATGTGTGGCTTCTCGCTAATGGTCGCGGAGAATATCCATAGAGAAGAACGGGTGTGAATTTGGACGCACTATGCGTCGTTACTTTATAACCTATATGGTTAAAAAGCCTCTTGGATCAGCTGGAAACGTTAGCCATGTTGATCTTGGATGTGACCGCTGCGCAGTGGCGCTGCCTCATGTGATGTCGGAATAATCGGAAAAATGAGTTTCCGACCGTAAAGCAATATTTCAGTGGAAACGGTTGACGACGTGTTTTTTAAACATTTTGAGTGATAAAATACAACACATCTTCTTTGTAATGTCCATGATGTCTCCACATTACCACCTAAACGCTCATGAACACACAATGAAGTAAGAACGACTTCCCGACATGGGAAATCGGACCATCCGAGGAGCACATGAATGATACTTGGTGGTTTACGTATGACGAAAACACGTTGGGGCAAGCCCTCCCGGAACCCATAGAGATTGCATTGGAGTGCCTGCATTTAGAAAAAAAAGCCTTTTACATTAAAGTCTATGAGAGTGACGTGACTTCAACGTGACCGGAACGTGACTTCACACTGCCTCTGATTGGATATTCAGAGGCAGGACGAGCTGTTTCAAGTGAAAATGATCAGAATAATTAATATATTGTGTGTGTATATATGACAACAATGATGATGATAATCATACATTTATTATCATCATCTTTCTTTTCTTTTGTGGCTCAAGAAGGGGCGGCGCCCTATCGCCCTCTATTGGCCAGCCGCCCCTGGTAGGTCCCCTAAAAGTGCTTGGTTTTGCCACTGACGGACTCAGATTGTTATTTTAGTTGTTTGACATTTTATGGAAAGGAGCCTACAGAGATAGACTGCATTGTTAAGGAGTTAGATCCTTTTTGTTTAACCAGAAACAGCCCCGAAATCGCTATTGCCATACCCACCAGACTGCATTTAAATAAAAAATAATTTTAGCATGTACAGAGTCAGCATATTTTCACATCCATGTGAATTTAAACACACTTCATTAAAAGTCGGCAGGAACAAAATAAACAAACAACATCTTGTTTCATCTTTCCATGTCACCAACAATCACCAACTCTGACTTGATTGAAATGAACCCTTAGCACTATCCCCACCATTGCTGAGATTTTCCGTCATTTTTGACAGAATGCTTCCCTGCCATTGACGAGATATTCCAGCAATCCGTGTTTTCACTGCTCTAAGATAGGGGGTTGCACATCTTGTGCCATGTCCAAAAACAAACGAAGAAAGAGATCCGCTGGAAACAGGAAGCAGATGTTGTTTACAGAAACGTAGCAGCTCGTAAATGGCTCGAAAATGCCAGCACCCATGGAAAAGTTTACGGTTGCGCAAGCCGTGGAGATGATGGACTCAGACTCTGACAATTCCTGTTTTGATCAACATTCTGAATCCGATTTGGACGAAGAAGCAAACAAGTGTGGTGGGACGAAACGGGATCTCCGCGACGGTGACAGTGACACACAGAGGAGAGGGAGACAACAGTACTGACAATGAACGTGACAATGTGTTCCCCTATAACTCAAAGAGAATATTACTTTCATTATGATGATGATTATGATTATTATTATTATTATTATTATTATTGTCATTTATACAATTCAAATTGACATAAAAAAAATGAGAAAAAAAAGTATGTAATGTAATATGAAATTCTGTACTTGAAAATGCACAAATTCAAGTGTTGATGAAAAAGGAATGGAATAGGATAGAATAAAATGTTTTTGTGTTTAAAAACAGAAGGTTTCTTCTTTAGTTTCATACTGTTTACATGTTCATAGGACAAATTCTTCTGTGGGTCTTGAAAGATAATATGATCAAAAATTAAATCATAAATAAAACGCTGGCAGGGAAAGTGTTCACTCACACAGTTAGAAATTAACATATTCTGTCTCTATACAAGCTAAAATTACTGTTTATTTAAATGGCATCTGGTGGATTTGGCGCTAGCAATTTCAAGGCTGTTACAGGTTAAACAAAAATGATCTTACTCTTCAACAAAAAGATTTATCTTTGTCTGGATCCTTTCCATTATGTTGTCAGACACTTAGAATAACAATCTGAGCCTGTCAGTGGCAAAAACACAAGTTGAAAGTGCACAAATGGACCAAGTGCAGATGCAGGCTGTTTCATGGCTGCCAGCTGCAGCCCTCTCACTCAATACTGGACCATTTTCAGAAATTGTTGTTCCCATTAGTCACTTAGACACAAAATCATGAGAAAATGAGGTTGAAAAATGCCAAAGCCCTTCAAACACAGCCTGTGCATGAACAACAGGTAATGTATGTGAACAATGATAGAGAAGAGGAAGTCATATTCACCTGTAGGAGGTCATCACTCAGCACCTCAGTTTTCTCCGCCCTGTTGAGGGAAACACAAATATGAAGCCAAACGTCAAACACTGACAACAAATAGAGATATAAAATACAGATAGAGAAACACATCTTCAACATACAGAGATAAAACACAACACCATAAACAACCAAACAAATAATAATAATAATACAATCCGAGGATGTGAGTTAAGGGACACACATTAGGCTGGGTATCGTTTGAAAAATTACAATACCAAGTACCAATACCGGTACTCTTAAAGTGATAACTGCCATCTCCATCAAATACACCAGGCCTGACTTCACCACAGCACCGACTGTAAGGGTGGTAGCTGCTGTGGTAGTGGACCAATCACGTGTTGCATTATATTGAAGAACAGTTGTGGTGATTGGTGGTGAGTGAAACCATACATATAGTATTTTTTTTCCAGATCTGTGTACAAAAAGGATCGAATTCAGGTAATGTGACTCTTAACTTAGGGCCCATGGGCCAAATCTGGGCCGTGACAGGGTGCCAGGTGGCCCCCAAAACATTATCTATTCATAATGAAAATAAATTGATTTATGTTGGGATTTTCTTTGTACTTTCAATATAAATTAGGTGCCATAGTGTATACAAAGCAACATAATAGAGCTTGTTGGAGCTGCAACAAATGATTACTTTCACTGTCGATTAATCTGCTGATTATTTTTTTGATTGATAAATGAGTCGTTGGGTCTATAAAATGTCAGAAAATGGTGAAAATGTTGATCATTGTTTCCCAAAGCCCAAGATGACATCCTTAAATGTCTTGTTTCGTCCGTATTAGTTTACTGTCATATAAAAGTAAAGAAACTAGAAAATATTCACACTTAAGAAGCTGGAATCAGAGAATTTCTACTCTTTTTTTTAACAATGACAAACAGATTAATCAATAATTATATTAGTTGGCATAATAATATTAGTTGATGACTAATCGATTAATCCTTGCAGCACTATTTGGGAGTTCTCAACGGTACCCCCTGACAGAGGTCCAGGCTAAACCCTGAATGTCCTCAAATCCTAGAACAGGGGCTGCTGCGACTGGACCATGACCTCCTCTCATTTTGCAAACATGGCCCCCTGGACAAAGACAGTTGGGTAGGTATCTCTGTGATACTGGGTTATTTCAGTTGATACCTTAAAAGGTATGGAGTACCATTACCCAGCCCCACACACACCTGTCCTATGATGATGAAATTGAATTATATGCCTAAAAAACATGGAGAATCTGAACATGTCTCACTCTGCACTCTTTTCTTATATATCACAAGCTGAATTTCAACTAAACAAGACCTAACTTGCTGTTAAACTGAGATAAACTGATGAGCACACAGAAAACAAGACCATCAAACTGATGCAGCAAAGTCTTTCTTGCCCAACCTGTCTGCAGTTCGTGCCTGTGGCAAAATTACACAGCCCATAATATGCTTAAATCCACACTGAAATGTTGTCACATGACAGACCGGCTGAACTATGTGGGTACCTTTGTACACTCGACATGTATGCACACATGCACAAGCCCATCACCACTCGTGCCTGAGGATGTTTTCCATGATGGACCTGTCGGATTCCTCCACCCTGTCCGAACACACACTTCCTCTAGTGTCATCTGCACCTTGTTTGTTATGGCAACAGGGGGGGAGGTGTTTGTATTTGTGTGGAGGAGGGTGGGAGTTGCCAAGTGGCTTGTTGACGTCTGAGACACACTGAACACACTGCGCATTGTGGTGGAGTCTGCAGAAAACAGGTCAGTGACATCACTCCAAAACATCTAGGAAATGTTGAAATGCCAAAACCTGTTCTGAAATATGATATGCACGTGTCTTAATGTGACCTCTAACTCTCAAAGCAGATTTCCACCCATTTTGCTAATGTTGCTGAGCTAGTGAGACGAGCAAACGAGCACATCGCTCACTCTGTCGATATCTCACAAATACACCGACCACACACGTATTACATCTACACACACAAATCCCTGAAGACCTCTCCCCTTTCTCCACCAGAGCAGGCCCACACTATAGATTTAAATCTCACAGGGATCAATTAACCCTCTCCCACACAAGAGCTATTACCTAATACTGCTGTAAGTTACACCCTACAGACTCAGGCTTACCTCACTTATGCTTGAAATATCCTCACCGTTATTCGAACACGCCTTTGGCTGCTCTCGACTGACTCCAGCTCACAATGAGTAGAATATTTTGTCTAACTAATCAAAGATTCTGTTTGCACAGAGTTCTTCATTGTATGTGATCAATGATTTGCTGTTTGGCACACAGTTTAAGTACTGGCAATCATACTGTAATGAGGACACTTTGTATTGGAGCACAAAGTGTTGAAAACTGAAGACTTCACTGGTTTTAAGTCTCTTAAATGTGAATATGACCTGGTTTTCTTGGTCTTCCATGATAGTACACAGAATATTTTTAGGTTTTGGACAGTTGGACAGACAAAACAAGACACTTTTAAGCCGTCACTTTGGGTCCTGGCTAATGTCAAAATTTTAAATCAATCCATATCGATTCTGAATATTTATTATGGTTTCAACACTCATATTTTCACTGGTGTCACCTTCCGATTTCTCACCCTGTCTTATTGTTAATGTTTACTACAATCATTCTGCCGTCATCATTGTCATTTTACAACCTATTTATCCTTTAATAAAAATCTAAATTGTATGCCCCAAATGTCAATTTTCCCTCTGTTAATGAAAATGGTATCGAATATCAATATTTTTCGAGGTACTGTTCAAAGTTAGAAATTCCAGTATCGTGACAACACCAGCCCTGGGATCTTTTGACAGACATTTTTGGCTCTTTGCTAACAGAATATTGACCAAACGATTAAACAAGAGAGCAATCTATTAAGAGTGTAGGGGTACATCTATCTGGATTTATATATTGATCAAGTGGGCAAAAATCCAATATCATCAATCTACACAAAGTGAGAATATTGATATTGTCATCTTAAAGATACGCTTTTATTTTGAAATTCCCATGGCAAATCTGTATCACCATTTCCATCTAAGCACATCTGCTTCCTAAACATTTAAACAGTGCTAGCAATAATGGTAAGCAGTATCAATCGCAGACCCCCGGACTGAACTGAATCAAAATCTTATAATGGCCAACTATACGATCGAATCAATTGAGCAAAGATTGAATCATTTTCCAAGGAATCAATAATTTTTGACTGTACTGAAACTTGTGATTTACACCCCTACAACTGATAGATCAAATCAATACATGGTAAATGGACTGCACTTGTATAGCACCTTTCTAGTCTTTTAACCACTCCAAGTGCTTTTTACACTTCGCGTCACATTCACCCATTCACACCCATTCGCACACTGGTGGCCCAGGCTGCCATACAAGGTGCCACCTGCTACTCAGTTTTTAACACACTCACACACCAATGGAACACCCATCGGGAGCAATTTGGGGTTCAGTATCTTGCCCAAGGATACTTTGATATGCAGACTGGAGGAGCCGGGGATCGAACCTCTACCTCTGAGCCACTTAACTAAAATAATCATTAGTTAAGATCAGACTTGATTTATCCAGAGGTAAACTGCTGAGCACCAGCTGCAATACAAATTGTTCCCAATGGCTGTTCCAGCCCTGTGTAAGAGTGTATGAATAGTTACTGAGAAGCAAGTGGCATCATGTATGGAAACCTCAGCCACCAGTGTGTGAATGTGTGTGAATGGGTGAATGTGACATGTAGTGTAAAAGCCCTTTGAGTAATCGAAAGACTAGAAAGGTGCCATACAAGTGCAGCCCATTTACCAGTTCACTTATTCTTTGATTGGATAGTTCTGGATTTAAATAGAAATTTTGACAATTAAGGATTTTTTTAAGGCAAAGTTTGACTGTTTGTGTTTAGACCACATTTAATACTTTGGCTTCTTTTTGTTTTGTAGAATTTTTTTTTGTGTGTTTTAATGAAAAGTACTGACAAAAAGTACAGTTTAAATATTGGTACAGAAATGCAGGTATTGTTTCAGCACTCATAACCAGCCCATCTCTGAACTGTATACACTGCGGCTTCTTGAATTTTCTACCTTGATATACAGGGCTTTTTTTCTGTCTGTTTTTTACAACTTGTTAATTTGTTTAACATACGCAGCATCACATCCTAAGCAACGTGTTTTTCCAGGCCGAGAGGAAACTAATGTTTAAAACAGAGCGTATATAAAATCGGTACAAATAAATGACTTTCATGCAGCACTAATCCAGACAGAGATGAAAAAGAAGCCATTTATTTATATGACAAAGTCACAGCTTGTTTAACAGGTCAACAAATAGATGTGCTGCATCTATGTGATGGCATGATATACGATCTTGGAGCCAGAATACCTCCACACTCATCTACATGATCGCATTACACATTAGGCTTTACTGGCTCGCTACAGGAGCGATCTTTAGATTCCTATCAATATTGAATCAGCATTGATTTGACTGGAGTGCAGCTCAACTCTGGCCAGCAGCTATTGTTCTAAGAATAGACTCCCACAGTGCTGGAGCCCAGACCCGGAAAAAAAACTTGGAGCGAAACAACAGAAAGACAGAAAGAGAAGAAGAGTGTGTTGTGTAAATGGACTTTTGATGACTACGCCTGTAAGAAAACGTATCAGAGTCCAAATACTAAAAACCTGTTCAGATTCATGTATCAGATGATGTTTAACTGCCAGCGTTTTCATCCCAAATCAAAGTTTTGTTAAAAGCCCTCTGTGTGAGCTTATCTCTCCACATGTATGCACTGATTCGTAAACTGCCCTTCAAGCTCAAACCACACTGCAACAACTACATGCAAATCAAACTGGCTTCCTCTTTTATAAAAACACCCCTCTGTGGCTGTGTGACGTTTCCAGCCCTCTGCTGTGTCCCCGTCAACAACCATGGAAATGCTTACTCCACAAAAACCCTCCGTGCCCGGCCCTTCCTGCCAAAACAGAGAACCACATCATCACGGGGGAGACAAATTCACTGGTTTGTGAAAGAGATAAAGAGTGGCCCTCATGCAGCAGTAGCAAAGGCAATCGGTTTAGAGTCCATTCAAATTTAATTTGGCTTATATGTCCGGAGGGATGGGACTTAAAATTCATGGAAACAGATTGAAAACAGTGTCCTGAGAGAGGGATCATGTGATGGAAAACAGACTCCTCTGAAACCAGTATAGGCAAAATAATCCATCACAAAAATCTAAAGATGGGCCTACACCTTTATGATGATGTAACTTAACACTTTTTCTTTAGGTTTGTGTTGTCATGCTGATGTAGAGCTGCAACGATTGGCTATCTATCTCTGGTTTAAGCCATTTATCACGCAAAATAATGAGAAAATGCTTCAGTTTGTCTTGGGAGGATTTGGGGTTTTCAAAGTTCTGTCAGCCAAAACAAGGTGTTCGTAGTCGTCACTTGGGGATCTAGGAAGTTGCGATTGGCCTTTTTGTTTAGACATTTCATCCACCAAACAATTAATAAAAACAATTGCTTCCCTTCACTGACGCTAGGTTTAAATTAAGATTGGGGAAAACCTATACCTTGGCATTTGAAACACTGATTCGACCGCGGTGGTTACTTCCAGTGATCACTGACTACATGGTTTCACCCTACACACCTTTTTATCAAACACAAAGAGGCTTATCTCAAGCAGTTATTCATATAACATCATCACTCCCACTTTGCTTTAGTCATGCAGTGCTACAAATGGCACCAAAGGATTTCCCTGTATCCAGCAGTAATCCACAGCGGAGGGGTGTGTGCTTGCAAACACTTCTGCCTCTCAGTGAGCAAGCTGTCACTCTGCTCAGTGGAGTGTTAGTGCTCTTACACAACATATGGAGGAGCATATGTGAGGAATTTGAGGCCAGTGGCTTCGGGCTGTTGGTTGGAAAGTCATTTTGGAGAGACATATCGAGGGCATCATCTGCAGACACTGTTAATGCAGTAATGACTGGAGACATGGTCTCAGTGGTGGCTGCTGATAGAGAACAGGGCTGGAAACCCCTGTGGGGACGGAGATGAAGGGAGAGGAAATGGTATAGATATTTGTGTGTGTGTGTGTGTGTGTGTGTGTGTGTGTGTGTGTGACTACAACTGCAGAAATAAATAACAGCAAATTTAACATACTGTGTAGACCTCTACTGGAGTGAAATGTGGGGCCCAAAGTTGTAGAGGGCCCCGGGCAGAGCAGTATTCCTTCTGCAATATAGATATACAAATTACATGTAATGAATATTGTGGAGTGTCTATTTGCACCAAAGTGAGAACAGCCACAGCCACACTGCAGCTATTCGGCTATTCACAACCATTTCTACGACCCATTATTATGGATGCATGCTGTGAATGGGCTTGTACTTGCACCGATGTGTCGAGGCTGGAAGTGGTTTGGATAAGGGCAAAAAGGTTACAGTTAGAGGTTGTAGTAGCCAGTCTCGGATATTCTCTGAATTTAAAGTGGTACATTTACGAGAAAAAACTCACACACGTACGACCAGAAAGTTATGTGACGCAGAATAAAGAGGATTATAGTCCATGGCAGAGGTAAAACGTGGTGGCTAAGTGGATTAAGCGCAGTATTATCACACAGGAGACTTCAGTTTTTAGGATGTATAAAGCTACTGAATGCACGTTGTTTATATAAACTTAAGCAGAACAGCATATGTACACCTTGGTGTAAATAGCATCTGCCTTAAAATGGCTGAAGCTCAAACAATGTGCCAAAAAATGAATCAGCAACTATTTTGATAACTGATTAGACGTTTTAGCTTTTCCATCGAGCAAAATTGCCAGCTGGTTCTTGCATCTAAATTTTTTAAAAAAAAGTTTTGTTTGGACATTTCGTTAAGGTAATAGAGCTGCATCGATTAGCTGATTAATCGATTAGTCGATCCACAGAAAATTAACTGTCAACTAGGTGATAACCAAATAATCATCTTGGTCATTTCTTAAGCAAAAAGCCAAAACATGTGCTGCTTTCATGATTCTTAAATGTGACAAATTGGTGCTTTTCTTTGTCATACATGATAAAAAACTGAATAACTTTTGATTTTTGGACTGTTGGTTGAATAAAATATACTATTTAAAGATGTCACCTTGGTCTGTCGGAGGTAACAGAGGGAATGCTTCACTATTTTTCTGACATTTTATTGACAAAACGATTAATAGAGAAAATAATGGGCAGATTAATCAATAACGCAAGTTCTTCAGATGTATAAAACCAGTTGGTGGCTACCTCAAATTACATGTCCATGCCTCAATTACCCTGTACGTTATTTAAAATTTCTTTGGTCCGCAAGGGTCCACTGATCAAAAGAGTCAAAAGGGTTTTTCATAAGAATTAATGCAAGTTGTGTGTATTGTTTTAACAGAATAAAGTGATGTTGTGTCTGCATGTCAGGTGCTGTAACTCACGTTTTCTCTGTTGGAGCTAGATCAAATGAATGATTCATAATGGATATATTATCTGAAGCCTACTTTTGAGTAATATTCACACTGGTTTAAATAAACAATGTGATTCTATTTCCCGTCTTTGCTGAGCAACAGTTTTGTGTGAAAGGAATTAAAGGCCTGTCTCAAATAAAGGCCGGTTGCCCGGGCTATTAATTGAAATTTTACAGCAATCAAAATTAAGATAACTGTGGGGACTTACAGACACACTACAAGTCCTCACATAGGTAGTAAGAGAATAATAATAATTAAGCAAGGACATATGGAAACCCATTAACCTTTTCAAACTCCTCCTATTGCTCCAAAAATCAAAGTTCATGTGACATGTGGGCAGGTTTAGTTTCTTTCTGACATTACCCAACTGCAAACGGATGCTTCACTTTCCTCAAACTTAAACTATCCAGGTATGAGTTACGCAAAAACATGGCCCAGCCCTTCAACATGAAGACACATGACAATGAAGAAACAACGGACAAATCCTAAGTGCTGGCCTGCCAGACAATAACTGCATGACATCAACATGCAACAATGCATGATGATAGAACAAACACTCACCTTCCTACAGTCTGGTTGGCAAGTTGCCTCATGCGATTAAACTGTTTCTTCATGTTGTTGTTTTTTTGTCCTCCTCTCCTGCAAGTGTGTAAAAGTTTGCGGCACCTCAGCTCTGTCGTTCATCCACCGCGGATCCAAAAGTTGCGCTACGTCGCAGCCATTGTGGCAGAAACAGGGCTGCGCTCCGACCACTTTTACGCACTACAGCTGTCTGGTTATACTGGTTAAACTCGGGCACATTGGCCGTGGAAAGAAGCGCAGAGAAGTCAGTTGAAACAGTCCCTGGCAGGCTGCTGGATCCCCATCGCCACGATTATCCGACTTCCTATAAGACTTACTGGTTTGAGTGCAACCAGTGTGGTAGGAAGAAGGAAGTGCCTGTACTTCCCTACTGTAAGCTGCACGGCCCAGTGGTGACATGTGATACCTAAGCAAGGAAAAAAAAGCTTTGACTCAGCTATTGAGCTGTCGTGGTCATGGCTCTCAGTCATTTACGTTTCAGTTGACTGTAGAAAGTAGTTTTATAATGTAGACTAGGAAATATTAAAGTGTTAAATGAGGCTTAGTATTTTATAAAAAAAATGCTGAACTAATCAAAATCTGACAAAAACTTAAACTACGCTTCACAGGTAAATAAATAAAAATCTGCAAAAAAAAAAAAGACTAAGATGCTTTTAATTGCACTTATTCCACCGAGCCAGAGTCAGTCTGTCACAGTGGAAGGTAATGAGCTGCTCCGGACTGACTGGAGATCAAGCTGTCATTAATTACTACATCAGCACTCTGCTGCCACCTTGTGGCTGCTGCCCTGTGGTGACAGCTAAGAATATAAGATTTTTTCATCAGAAAAAAATACATAAAACAGTATTTGAAGATGCAAAAAATGTTGATGTTATCATAATCACATCTGAGATTATTTGCTGCCACCATGAGTGGATTATGAGACAACAGGTCCCTGGGCACAGACATGTAAAAGGTCACACCATCTCTCCTACACAGGAGCAAAACTGTCTGTAGTGATTTTGCCTTTTTTGTAGCATATTGCAGCTCTATAGGTGTTCTGTGCTCCTTTTTGGTTGTTTCGTCCCTTATTGTAGTTATTTTGTGTCTCTGTGGGGTAATTATGTGTCTTTTTTAGTCTCTTTGTGGTCATTTTATGTCTCCTTGAAGTAATTTTGTGTCTTTTTTGGTCATTTTGAAGTAATTTTGTGTCTTTATTTAGTCTCTTTGTGTCTCTTTAAGGTAATTTTGTGTCATTTTAAGGTGATTTTGTGTCTTTTTTTAGTCTCTTTGTGGTCATTTTATGTCCCCTTGAAGTAATAATGTGTCTTTTCTGGTTATTTTGTGTCATTTCGAGGTAATTATGTCTCTTTTTTAGTCTCTTTTTGTCTCTTTGTGGTCATTTTATGTCTCTTTAAGGTAATTTTGTGTCTTTGTTTAAGCCTCTTTGTGGTCATTTTATGTCTCCTTGAAGTAATTTTGTGTCTTTTTTGGTCATTTTGAAGTAATTTTGTGTCTTTATTTAGTCTCTTTGTGTCTCTTTAAGGTAATTTTGTGTCTCTTTAAGGTGATTTTGTGTCTTTTTTTTAGTCTCTTTGTGGTCATTTTATGTGTCCTTGAAGTAATAATGTGTCTCTTTGTGTTTCTTTGTGGTCATTTTATCCATCCATTCATCCATTTTCATCCGCTTATCCGGAGCCAGGTCACGGGGGCAGCAGGCCGAGCAAAGCACCCCAGACATCCCTCTCCTCAGCAACGCTTTCCAGCTCTTCCTGGGGGACCCCGAGGCGTTCCCAGGCCAGACAAGATATGTAATCCCTCTAGTGTGTTCTGGGTCTGCCCCGGGGCCTCCTACCAGTGGGACGTGCCTGGGACACCTCCAGCAGGAGCCGCCCAGGAGGCATCCTAGTCAGATGCCCAAACCACCTGAACTGACGCCTTTCAAAGCGAAGGAGCAGCGGCTCTACTCCGAGCTGCCTTCAGACGTCCGAGCTCCTCACCCTATCTCTAAGGCTGAGCCCAGCCACCCCAGGGAGGAAAATCATTTCCGCTGCTTGTATCCGTGATCTCATCCCTCCGGTCACTACCCAGAGCTCATGACCATAGGTGAGGGTTGGGACGTAGATGGACCAGTAAATCGAAAGCTTCGCCTTCTGGCTCAGCTCCCTCTTCACCATAACAAACCGAGTTTCTTCCTGGTTATAGTGTTAACTTGAGTGACTTTTTGCAGGTGAAGGCCAGGGGGGCACCCTGACATTGTGTGCCTGGTACACCTGTTCATTAATCCATCCTTGGTCATTTTGTGTATTTTGATTTAATTTTTGTCTTTTTTGGTTGTTTTGCATCTCTCTGAGGTAATTTTGTGACTTTTTTTAGTCGTGTAGAGTCTATTCTTGGTCTCTTTAGAAACACTGTGGCCTTTTATTGTGTCTCTTTGTTGCATTCTTCTCCTGGTTGGTACGTGTTTCAGTAGTGTGAGTGACATTTTGCAGGTAAAGGCAAGGGGGTGGGGGGTGGCACATGACACTTGGGGCCCTTGAGCCTGAGCCAATACCGTTCAGTAATCCATCCATGGCTTCCACCTCGATACAGTAGAAGTGAATTAAATTTTTCCTCATGGTGCTCAAATCATTCTTCATGAAGAAGGTAATAGTACATTTCCTCATTGACCTTGTCATTGACTTGATGATTTTCAGGCTCCTAATTGCTCAAAAGCATGTTTTTTTTTCCCCAGACAAAGAGCACGCCTCTGCCTTATCTGCCTCATGTGGCCTATATTATGAGAGTCAATAATGAATACATCGTAAAAGCGTTCCTATCTATGCAGCAGTAATGTCATTGACTGATAAACCCTGTTCGTCATGGGACTGATGGTGACTATATGATACCAATAAATGGAGGGAAACATGTGGTGTGTGTTCATTCCTATGTGCATAAATAGCTGAAGTCTTGCTCAAGGTACTTTAACCCTGGATTGGTGATGTTAAAGAACAACTAGCGGCATAGTTTCACACCTGCAATTTGCAAGCAGCAAATCAAGTCAAGTGAGAACTCAGAGCCACACTTAACGTGTTTGAGAGAGAATATGCTCCCTTCTGTAGAGGCAAAATTAGGTTTGATTTGTTCCTGTTTTCCTGGGTATCTGTTCCTTGTTTAGTTCTCAGACTTTTCTGTCACATGGTACTTTGCAGAGCTGCTTTTATAGTCTCATCCCCTACAGCAGCTATTCATATTAAATTTGGCTTCACACTGACAGAAAAAGTAGAAGAGGCTCTTAAAATGCAAAAAGTATTCATTTATTCCATGTGCAGAGATGATGCCGACATGCTGATGATGACCAAAATGTTCAATTTTTGTCATTTTTTCACATTGTGCCACCTTTGCAGGTATAATAAACTGATTTGTTTTGTATCTTCCAGTATTTTGAAACAAAAATCTTAGATCTGGGGTTCTTGAAGTTTTGATGACTGTCATTTCAACGTATGATTCAGAGCAATCAGAGCCTTCAGCTATCAGGCTCCTCTCTCTCCTTTGCTAACACTCATGTCCTGTTACTGCATGTCACTAACTCGGCTTCTTCTCCAGAGCCTTTGTGCTCCACCGTCTGGCAGGTTACCTCATATCGCAGCTGTGCCTGGATGGTGTGACGTGTGTGGTTGTGCTGCTGTCGTGGTCCTGCCTGATGCCTCCTGCTGCTGCTGTTATCATTAGCCATACTTCTACTGTCATAATACACATATGATTATTGTCACATACATAATATACTATCATATATTAATATATACCTACAACATATTGTACCACAATAGCCACAATTATTATTGTAATATTATTACTTAAATTAATGTTGTTGTAAGCTATTATCATTACTGTCTGTCCTGCATCTCTCTCTCTGTCTCTCTCTGTCTCTCTGTCTCTGTCTCTCTCTGTCTCTCTGTGTGTGTGTCTCTCTCTCTCTCTCTTTCTGTCTCTCTATGTATCATGTTGTCATATGGATTACTATTAATTTATCATGTTTCCTGTTGATGTTCCTGTTCCTTATCCGCTGCGAGGGCCCAAAGGACAGAGGGATGTCGTATGCTGTAAAGCCCTCTGAGGCAAATTGTTATTTGTGATATTGGGATTTATAAATAAAATTGATTGATTGATTGATTGATTGATTGATTGATTGATTGATTGATTGAGGGCCACACACGAAAAGTGCACACACTGACTTTTTTATGACATACTTATACATATATGACGACAGAGCCTACGAGAAGGGCATATTACATTCTAGTTTTCCACTTTTAAGCCAAATACATTTAGGAGTAATGAAATGGAGAGACATTGTTTGACATTGATTGTACCTACCTCCAGCAGTGCAGTAATGGCTTCTGCTGAGGTACAGCACACACTATACTATGACCTTTTAATGACATATTATACTATGACTTTTTTTGACATACTATACTCTGACTGTTCTATGACATTCTATGCTATGACTTTTTTGACATACTATACTATGAATTATTTATGACATATTATACTATGACTTTTTATGACATTCTATACTATGACTTTTTTTGACATACTATACTATGAGTTTTTATGACATACTATACTATAACTTTTTTGAAATACTATAGTATTGCTTATTTATGACACATTATACTATGACTTTTTATAACATTCTATACTGACTTTTTCGACATACTATACTATGACTTTTTTAGGACATTCTACACTCTGACTTTTTTGACATACTATACTATCATTTTTTTATGACCTTCTATACTATGACTTTTTTTTGACATACTATACTATGAATTTTTCGACATACTATACTAGGATTTTTTTGATGAGATTCTATACTCTGACTTTTTTGACATACTATACTATGATTTTTTTATGACCTTCTATACTATGACTTTTTTTTGACATACTATACTATGAATTTTTTGACATACTATACTATGACTTTTTTGAAATACTATAGTATTGCTTATTTATAACGCATTATACTATGACTTTTTATGGCATTCTATACTATGACATTTTTGACATATAATACCACGATTAATTTGACATACCATACTTTGATTATGTTGACCTTCTATACGATGACTTTTTTTTGACATACTATACTATGAATTTTTCAACATACTATACTATGATTTTTTTTATGACATTCTATACTATGATTTTTTTGACATACTCTACTATGAGTTTTTCTGACATGCTATGCTATGACTTTTTTGACATACTATACTATGAATTATTTATGACATATTATACTATGACTTTTTATGACATTCTATACTATGACTTTTTTTGACATACTATACTATGAGTTTTTCTGACATACTATACTATGACTTTTTTGAAATACTATAGTATTGCTTATTTATGACACATTATACTATGACTTTTTATAACATTCTATACTGACTTTTTCGACATACTATACTATGATTTTTTTATGACCTTCTATACTATGACTTTTTTTTTGACATACTATACTATGAATTTTTCGACATACTATACTAGGATTTTTTATATGACATTCTATACTCTGACTTTTTTGACATACTATACTATGACTTTTTTGAAATACTATAGTATTGCTTATTTATAACACATTATACTATGACTTTTTATGGCATTCTATACTATGACATTTTTGACATATTATACTACGATTAATTTGACATACCATACTTTGATTATGTTGACCTTCTATACGATGACTTTTTTTGACATACTATACTATGAATTTTTCAACATACTATACTATGATTTTTTTCTGACATTCTATACTATGACTTTTTTGACATACTATACTATGACTTTTTATGAAATTCTATACTATGACTTTTTTTGACATACTATACTATGAGTTTTTCTGACATACTATACTATGACTTTTTTGACATACTATACTGTGTCTTTTTTGAAATACTATAGTTTTGCTTATTTATGACACATTATACTGTGACTTTTTATAAGATTCTATACTGACTTTTCCGACATGCTATACTATGACTTTTTTATGACATTCTACACTCTGACTTTTTTGACATACTACACTATGATTTTTTTATGACCTTCTATACTATGACTTTTTTTTGACATACTATACTATGACTTTTTCGACATACTATACTATGATTTTTTTTATGACATTCTATACTATGACTTTTTTGACATACTATACTTTGATTATTTTGACATACTATACTATGACTTTTTTGACAGAAGATACTATGAGTTCTTATGCATTCCATACTTTGAGTTTTTTTGATATACTATGCAATGACTTTTGACATACTATACTATGACTTTTCTATGACATTCTATACTCTGACTTTTTTGACATACTATACTATGACTTTTTTGAAATACTATACTATTACTTATTTATGACATATTATACTATAACTTCTTATGACATTCTATACTGACTATTTCGACATACGATACAAAGACTTTTTTATGACATTCTCTCCTCTGACTTTTTTGACATACTATACTATGACTTATTTATCACATATTATACTATGACTTATAGATACTATGACTTTTTTGATATACTATATTATGAGTTTTTATGACATTGTATACTATGATTATTTTGACATACTATATTATGACCTTTCTATGACATTCTATACTATTACTTTTTTTGACATACTATACTACGATTTATTTGACATACTATACTTTGATTATTTGGACATACTATACTATGACTTTTTTGACATACAATACGATGACATTTTTTATGATATTTTGGACGTCATACTTTACTATGACTTTTTTTTGATATTTTGGACGTCATACTATACTATGACTTTTTTTTATCATATTTTGGACATCATACTATACTATGACTTTTTTTTTTATCATATTTTGGATGTCATCCTATACTATGACTTTTTTATCATATTTTGGACGTCATAGTATACTATGACTTTTTTTTTATCATATTTTGGATGTCATACTATA
>NC_065523.1:25745887-25782702 GCF_006386435.1 Epinephelus moara | reverse complement strand
TTTTGGATGTCATACTATACTATGACTTTTTTTTATGATATTTTGGACGTCATACTATACTATAACTTTTTTATGATATTTTGGATGTCATACTATACTATGACTTTTTTTTTAATCATTTTTTGGATGTCATACTATACTATGACTTTTTTCATGATATTTTGGATGTCGTACTATACTATGACTTTTTTATGATATTGTAGATGTCATACTATACTATGACTTTTTTATGATATTTTGGGTGTCATACTATACTATGACTTTTTCATGATATTTTGGATGTCATACTATACTATGACTTTTTTTTTTTTATCATTTTTTGGATGTCATACTATACTATGACTTTTTTTTATGATATTTTAGATGTCATACTATACTATGACTTTTTTTTATGATATTTTGGATGTCATGCTGTACTATGTCTTTTTTTTTATCATATTTTGGATGTCATACCATACTATGACTTTTTTATGATATTTTGGATGTCATACTATACTATGACTTTTTTATGATATTTTGGATGTCATACTATCCTATGTCTTTTTTATGATATTTTGGATGTCATACTATCTTATGTCTTTTTTATGATATTTTGGATGTATATTTTGGATGTCATACTATCTTATGTCTTTTTTATGATATTTTGGATGTCACACTATACTACGATTATTTTAACATAGTATTCTATGACTTTTTTATGACATTCTATACTCTGACTTTTTTGACATACTATACTATGACTTTTTTGACATACTACTACTGGAGTTTAAAATTTACCCATCCTGTGCCGTAGCATATCCGTGAGGTAGTAATGGATGTGAACCCCAGATTCCCTCACTGAGGTCAGTAGCCTAAACCACTGTGTTATCCTGCCTACATATATGCACATGTCTCCAGGAGCCTTTAACCTTTTTATTTGGGTGTTGGAGTTTAAAATTCACCCATCCTGTGCCGTAGCATATTCGTGAGGTAGTAATGGATGTGAACCCCAGTCTCCCACACTGAGGTCAGTAGCCTTACCCACCGAGTTATCCTGCCTACACATATGCACATGTTTCCAGGTGCATTTAACCTTTTCATTTGTGCGTTTTACGTTAAAATTCACCTGCCCTGGATAATGATCGAACCTTTGACCTGAAGATCTTGAGTCATGTTTGATCAGCGCTGTCAAAAAAGTCATAGTATAGAATGTCCTGAAAAGTCATAGTATAGTATGTCAAAAAGTCATAGTATAGTATGTTGAAAAAGTCATGAATAGAATGTCAAAAAAGTCATAGTATAGTATGTCAAAAAAGTCATAGTATAATATGTTGTAAAAAGGTTATAGTATGTCAAAAAAGTCATACTATAAAATGTCATAAAAAGTCATAGTATAATATGTCATTAAATAGTCTTAGTATAGTATGTCAAAATAATCAAAGTATAGTATTTCAAAAAAGTCATCGTATAATATGATATAAAAAAGTTATAGTATAGTATGTGAAAAAAATCATGGTACAGTATGTACAAAAAGTCATCGTGTAGTTGGTAAAAAAAAAAGTCATATTACAGTATGTCATAAAAAAGTCATAGATAGTATGTCAAAAAAAAGTCATAGTATATTATGTCAAAATAATCAAGTATAGTATGTCAAAAAAAAGTCAGAGTATCTAATGTCATAAAACATCATAGTATAATATGTTGTAAAATAGTTACAGTATAGTATGTCAAAAAGGTCATAGTATAGTATGTCGAAAAAAGTCAGCGTATAGAATGTCATAAAATGTCATAGTATAGTATGTCAAAAATGTCATAGTATAGTATCAACTTGGTAGAGCTTCAGTGATCCTGAGGGCTTTTTCATTCAATATACCTCCACCCACTGGTGGATCTAAACCACTGTGCAAAAATCCTTGAGCATCTATTAGCAATCGTTCCGTTCTTGTTATCATCATACATCCTGTGAACAGGCACAAACCATCCTGTGAGAACAGAGAAGGATTCAAAATCACTGTGTGTTTTGGGTCACCATGCACACTGTATTACCACTCAGTTCACAAAGTCTGCACCATCTCCTTTGTGACATTCTTTTGTCTAATGTGTGATCAACTTTTGGGAAATGATAAATTAGTGAGTGACATCTACTCTATCATGAGATTATACAATTTAAGGTAACTCAGTGATATTTTTCCTAATTTAAAAAAAGTTAAAGACTTTGCTTAGTTAAGTAAGTCTTCTGGCTTGCATCATTATCCAATATATTTTTGTCACAGTTTTATAACTATTAAGATTTAAAAAATCTTGACTTAACCAATATGGAAGTGCTGCTGTATCTATATGAAAATACCAGATAAATCAGTCAAGCCAAACATATAACAAAAGGTCTGCTTTTGTTGCCATAGTCCCTCCTGCTTCGACCCCGCCATGGAAAAGTAGCTCCTGAAAACATGTTTATGTAACTTCACTGTAAATTATTAAGTTGCAATCATTGACCAAAACTGGCTGATTTTTAAACAGTCCACGGCACATTTCACAAACTCATCTGCAAATGCATGAATTTACACATTGCAAGTTCGTCCCTGTAATGAGCGGATGAGCCAGCTATCTTGAATAAATAAGAAAAAGAGTCAGTGAGTTCAGGGCAGGTCAGTGGAGCAACTCTCCGCAGACTCTAACCTCACACACTAAAGTCCGTGTGATTAGCAGGCACAGAGATATTTGTATGCAGACCTCAGGTCAGCAGGCTCAGTGTTACATCCTCAACGCTTACAACCAGACCTCACTGAAGACTCATGGCTGATGGGAAGATGATGGAGATGGCAGAAGTTGGGGCGTCTCTTATGACTTCAGAGTCAAAGCTACCTCCAGCCAGACCTCTTAACAAATTTGAGAGGGTATTTCAGCCTTGTCTGGGTGAGCTGGTGGGAACTACTTTCTTCGTTTTCATCGGCTGTGTGTCGGTCATAGAGAATGTGGAGTCTACAGGGAGGCTTCAGCCAGCTCTGGTGCACGGTCTGGTTATAGCCGTCATGGTGACTTGTATGGCTGAGATCAGGTGAGGATCATCTTCAGTGTTTATTGTGCCAAGTGTTGTCTTACTGTCTGGACAATAATTATTTACATATAGATTTTTTTTTCTTTATAAATAGGATTCTATTATTCTATTCTTATTTATTCAATCCATGTTGCACTTTTATATCTCATATTCATAATGCCCATTTAAAAAGTTCTACATTTTAAGACAACATTGCTTAAAATTCTGCAGAACTGATTTTTTGTCTTGATTTTTGCCTCTCCAGTGGATCCCATTTCAACCCACCATTCACTCTGGCCATCTATCTGTGTGGAGGGATGGAGCTGAACATGGTGGCCCCATATCTTGTATGTCAGTTGGTTGGAGGGGTGCTCGGAGCTGCGATGGCGAAGGTGAACCTGCCTCATTTTTGTGTCAATAAAAACATTCACCTTAGGCGCTCTTGTATGTGCATAAAATAGCCCTGAATCATGGCTGATGCCAACAGGCAATGACCTCGGGGGAGAACTTCGCCAAAGCCCACGGAGCTGCGTTTGCTGTGCTGCATGAAGACAGTGAAGTAGGAAGAGCTGTGTTTGGAGAGGTCGCTATGACGTGCCTGATCACCATGGTGCTGCTGCTGGGGGCAGTCAACACCAAGACCAAAAGTCCCATGGTGCCATTTTTGGTGGGCTGTACTGTTATCTTCAACATCTTGGCTGGGTGAGTAAAACAGAAGAAGTGTGAGTCTACAGATGAGAAATTGAGTGTGTCTGTTTGTGTGTAACTTAATATCATGTAGGGATGCATTCATGATATTTTACAGGTTTGCTCAAGTAAAAAAAATTTTTAAATATCACATTTATCTGCATTATTATTGCTATATCACACATGACTGTGGGATGTCATATTTATGCTGCAGCAGTGATGCAAGTACGGCACAAGTATACGCTGCTGTAGGATTAAAATTAACATAGATATCATTGTTCTCTGCTCACATGATTACCTCTTACCTGTTTGTTTTATCAGTGGAGATGTATCTGGCACCTGTATGAACCCAGCCAGAGCCTTCGGTCCGGCCGTAGTGAGCAACTACTGGGTTTACCACTGGGTCTACTGGGTGGGACCCATCGCAGGAGGTCTAATAGCTGCCGTACTGGTTCGGTAGGGGAACGCGACATATACATATTATACTGTAAAGGATTGTGTTACTGTATTACTGACTGAACAACTTAACTAATTGTTTTCCTGTTTTCGCAGACTCCTGCTTGGAGACAGGAAGATTCGACTCATTCTGAAATGAGACACGAACTTAGTTGAGATAAATCGTGAGATTACTTTATCATCTACAGTTACAATATTACCCCTTCTTTTGTTCCACTGAGATGTTTGTGTACAATAATGCTGTCTTTGCTATACAATAAAGTTGGACTTTTTCACATAATTAAAGGTACTTTTGTTTGTTATTGGTCACATTAAAGTCCCACTGTGTAAGATTTAGGTTGATTTGGTGGCATCTAGTGGTGAGGATTGCAAATTGCAACCAGCTGAAACTTTACGTGGTTAAATTTCCCTCAGTGTTCATTGTTCAGGAGGTTTTTACCAGGTCATATTCTCTAAAAAACAAATGGACCAGGAGATTAAAACCGGATAAAATACTGGATAACGAAGGGGCTGCTGACTATGATGGCCAATGGGAAAATGCAAAAACTGTTGTGGCCCTATCTAGAGCCAGTGTTTGGTTTGCCTGCTCTGGACTACTGTAAAAACATAGCAGTGCAACATGCCGATCTCTGTAGGAGAGGATTCGCTCCATATGTAGACATAAATGTCCCATTCTAAGGTTAGAAAATTCCAATACGATTCTTATTTTCAGGTGATTATACACTTAAGAAAATATTCTTATGATATTATATTCCATTTCTGCTAGTATGTCCCCTAAGTCCTACACACTAGACCTTTAACGTGTGTAACTTTACTCTTGATTCTCCAAGTGCAGGTGCTGCAGTTTGATGGTTGAAGAACAAAGGTTGTAAGCTTGCACAGAATGAATTATTATGCTGAGCTTACAAGTTAAGTTAATATGATACTGGTCCCGCCACACTACTATAGGTACAGTTAAAGTTAAACAGAGTTGTAGATGATTAGTAAACTGAGTAAATTTGTCTCTCCAGTTCAGAGAAATACATTCTGGTTTTCTTATCGTTGTTCCTTGGCTCTGTGTTTTATGCTAGACTATAAGGTCAATAGGAAAATCTATTGACAGGTGCATGAGTGATGACAACTATTATGTAGAGCTTTGGAAAAACTCTCAAACTCATTACCTTTTGAATTGAGAAGAACATTTACAAAAAAGCTAAAATTCAATTACTTCAGATTTTCAACGACACATGCTGCCCACTCTTAAAAGGACACCAAATGGCAACCGTTTCAAAGCCAAGAGACATCTCTGCTTCAGCTTTGTGTTCCTGGTACTCTGTCCCTGGTCTCTATAGCCGCAGCACTGAATGCCTGTTCGGCACTGGAGGGTATCACGCTGTTTCCATATTGTACCCCTGGGCCTCCCCACAGCAGTGGCCCACATGGGAAAGCAGGCCAGGCGGTGGGATAAACCAATTACCCCCCAAGTCTGGGTGGACTCCTGCCGGTACACCACGCAGCAGCTCCGGGCCGAGCCCTCCTGGGCTCGTTCCCCATGAGAGCCTGCTGGAATTCCCAGAGATGAGAATTGTGTGGTCTCAAAAGCCTGCAGAGAGGCTATATTTTGCTTGGAAATTTGACATGGTGGCCCCCTGGGACAATACTGAGGGAGGAGACTTCAATCTGGGCTTCTGTAGGATGAAAAAGTTTTTGGAAAGCTTGATTTTAAGGAAACTTTTATCAAAGTAAGATGTTTTTGCAACCTTTTGCCAAAGATCGATATTTCTGGGTGCACACAGAAAATGTTTTTTCATATTACCAGTTATTTTTGATTAATAAAAAACTTATAGTGCCAGAAGTAACTGAAACCGAGAAACAAGACATTCAAAGAGGAGCAAATATGAGACAAATAGGAAAGATTAAAAGAAAATATACAAGAAGACAAAATGCGGATAGAGTGAGAGTATAAAGCAGGGATCACTCTTCTCTAGGTTCTTGAATTCATGAGCCCTGATGGTTTCTAGATGACAGCAGCCGTGACAATAGTCATTATGTCTGCCAGAGGCCTTGTCACTGCAGAGCCATTGTGCGGGCCCCATTCACCACACAGTCATTTACACTTTCATTGGCAGCTATTTAGTCCTCATAAAAAGTTCAACACACCAATTTGTGAGCTCCGCTCAGCCAAGGACAAGTGTGGAATAGGCAAAGAAAGCACTTGCTTTAAAAGTCAATTAATTGTCCCTGTCTTCTGGGAGGGGCCGAGGGGGAGGATCCCCAGGCTTTGGGGCCTCACATCTGTCCATCCGTCTTCTCGGGCTGTGATGTAGGGGCCACACAACTCAAAAGAAAAGTCCAATTCAGTCTGCTCAGAGCTTTTCGCCATCTAAGGAGATTTTTGTATTTCATTTAATGGTAGGGCTATCCTATTATCATAAGAATCTGATTACAGGGGAAAAGATGGGAAGCAGAAGGAAGAACGGCCAGAATAAGCTTGTAGGGTGCTTTATTTCTAAGCCCCATTCCCCTAAAAAAATGTGATTATGCAGCATATGATGGGAAATGAGGGTGTTAGTTCATTTAAGCTGAGTCTTAAAGGGCTGGAGCATTCATGTGAACTTTAGGGCCTCATGAAATTTAGATTTTTATGCAGTGTTCATGAGCTTTGTTCATTTCTAAACACTTCATCAGGCACAGCTGTATGAACTGACCAGACCAGAATAAAAAAGAAATCTGCAAGTAACAATGTTGGAGTTCTTATTTTGTATTTCCATGTTGATGATAAAATAAATTCTACTGGCCACCATTTTGAAAACTGTTTATCAAATGTTCATTTTTGTTAACAGCCTGTGCTCGTGGTTAATGTGGAAATGTTTGATTTGATGCTAACTTCTCGCAAGCCTGACAGACTTATAAAGATATCGAGTCGTAAATACTAAAATATTTCAAGTGTTTGCTCTGACATAATAAAACATGGGGAAAATATGTGGAACCAAAATAAATGCCAAAAAAGTGAACACAGTGGAGGGTTTATTTTGCATTATAAAGACAATAATCCTTAAGTAAAAGGTAATGTATAGAGCACAACACATAAATAGACAAAACAAAGAGGATTTGAAACTTAAAGGTGCAATGTGTAATGACTGGCTACATACACCAAACTTAGTCCATAGTAGCAAGAAAACAGCCACATCAAATATATCGACACCATCCTGAATGTTTTTCGGTACAGTCTATGTTGTCATTAGTTGCACTGTCTGTGCATCGAGTGTCTCTCCAGTTTTCAACAGTGTTTGCCTAAAAACAATAGATTTTAGGTTTCAGACCTCAGACCTTGTATTGTTTGAGACTCTACATATGTTGGCTTTGATCAATGTCTGGACTGAGACAACAGTTAAAGATCAGAGACTTGAATGAGCTACGAATGGTAGCTAGCTTAGCTTGGCTGCACACTGGCCTGAAGTGGCTGACCTAACCACACCAGCATCAGGGACTCCTGACGTCAGATTGTCTGAAGTGAGACATATTCTTGCTCTTGCCTGAATAGTGAGTACAGACTTTGACCAAACAGGGGTGAGCCTGCTGGCCAGCTGGGCCTGGCTTGGTGGGCTGGGCTGTTCCTGGCGCCCAGCTGTGTTGATGTGGGTAGCAACTGTGAAATCTGTTTGTGCTTTCACTGTGCAGACACTGTTTGGTCGACCCATAGACTGTATATAAAGAATGACAACACCCCTCAAACCATCTCTGGGAAAAATCTATTCTACAGTACATGTACTTTGATTCTTTAGTTTCACCCACATCCCATCCACTACCATGGAGGCAGCGGGATCTATGACTTATACTGCAGCCAGCCACCAGGGGGCGATTGAAATGTTTTGGCTTCACTTTTAGGGAGTTGTCATGTTGTCCATCTCTATATAAGTCTATGGGTGGACCACATACACATTGCACTGAGCAAACAAAATGGGACCAAAGACGGCTTTTCCAATTATGAAGGAGGAAGTTAAGGATATAGAAAGATGGTTGAACTTTATGTTGGGAGAGATTGCAGGTATCTCAAAACAACAAAAACCTCTGCTGTGTTCCATTTACCTTGGAAGCTGGAGGTGGAAGCAGGGAATGACATCAAGATGTTGTTAACATACCAGTTGTAGCAGAGTAAACGGATTACGCTGCATTTTACACATAAGAACACCATGGCAACATGTCGACGATTAAATTTGGACCGTAAAGTGTGAATGACTGTTTTAATGAGACACAACGAAGACTACTGATGATGTGCAAATAGCCATCTTGGATTTTGAGAACTTCCAATTGAACTTCCCATCTGGGAACTTAAACATTCCACCTTCCCAGTGCAAATTGAACGCACCATAATACTGGACTTGACTTTTCTGTCCTCCCATATCGGACTGAGAGCAGACCGGATGCTACATTGCCTCATTATCGCCTCTCGAGATACAAGTGGTATTACAAGAGAGGAGAGGCTATGGCTAGCTGGTTAGCATGCTAATTTCACTGATATCTCTGCAACACAATAAAAGATGTTTTTGTGTTAACATCTAAACTATTACTTCTTCTTCTTAAAAATGTTAGTTCAGTTTTTGAATGTTTTAAACTAAAATTCTGGCTAAGTCTTACACATTGCACCTTTAAGCACAGATGAATCTGAATAAAAGTAACTTCACTCATACGTTTAAGCCTATTCACTTGGACAAACTGGGCATAATGAATGGCTGCGCTTCAGCCTTCCCTCCCACCTCAGTTCAGGGGGCAATTGTCACACAGAGCCAGTAAAGTGAACAACGGTTGATGTGGGGAGAAGCACAAAGAGAAAGCAGCAACCCAACCCCTTCTCAGTCTCCCAGGACTGAAGGCAGTGATGGGAGGGAGACAAAGGCCGGCCCTCTCTGAGCCTCAGTGCAGGAGGCCCTGCTGTTTGCCCCTGCTTTGCTCCTCAAAATGTGTTTTCTACCAGCAGTTTAATAGCTTCGTCCCTGCTGGTGATGCTGGATGCCACCTTGCTGGCACATGACAACATTACAGGGTCTCCCACAGTGCCAGGGGTGAGGAGGCCTGTGGATAAAGACTGTCCGGGCTCAGTATAGTGCTAAAACAACACACTTCCTCAGTCTAAAGGGAAGTCACAGGAATTCCGACGCGCTGCCCAGGCAGTCTGGTAGACGGACAGGAAGTCTTTGTATCGTGGGGCACACCCTAACCAAGCTTCCCCAAAGTGTTCTGACCCTGTGAAGAGAAACTCTCCGTCCCCAGGCTTCACGTGGCACTGCAGGAGCGTATGGATGTGTCCACGCCAAGACTGGACGGACCGAGGTGACCCAGGGGCAGCCGCTTGTTGCTCAAACACTCCACTGCGTTGCCAGTACACCCTCACAGCTGCCACCTCCACCAACGACGTCTGCCGTTCAGAGTTGTGGGTGACATTTTTGATGTAGCCTCGGACCACTGAAAGAAAAAAGAGCAGAATTATACCCATACCCTTCATGCATTAAGGGAAGCAAATGAAAAATCTGTGAATAACCAGTGTGCTTTGGGTGACGAAACTCCTTTAGCCAATCACACCTTCGCTGCTGAACTATTCCTTATCTTTAAATGAACATGGCAGGTTTGTGAGACTGAGGCACAGAAATGAAGACCTATTACTTCTGCTCTAAAGCACAGGTCTCTCCCATTCTGCAGCTCCCTCGACATCTGTTTGACCTCCTCTGTGCTACCAGCAGAGCTGCTGCCTCCTGGGCATTCACCAGATGATAGGATCAGCTTTTAATATTCATCTCAGGGGTGGAGGAAAAATTCAGACCATGCATTCAAAATCTTTTTTACTAAAAGTAACAGTACAAACGCATTCTCAGCACGGAAGAACATGTAAATAGGATATTATTGGATTATAGTGATGCAACATTAACATGTAAGCAAAATTTTATTTTTGTTGTTTGTCCAGGTGGAGTTAATTTTATCTACTACGCTGAATCACATTTTCTCAGATGGTCTTGCAGGAATACTTCACCCACAAAATGATCATTTGTATATCAATTACTGATCCCGTGCTACCTTAAATTCATGAAGAAAACGTTCTTTTTCTCGAATGCCTCCATTGTGAACGCAGAATCCAAAAACAGAGAAAATTCTTGACGTATTGAAGTCATAGAGGTTCATGTTTAACAACAGATATCAAAACATCCATTTACAAACTCACACAACTTCTGTAGTACAATCCAAGTATCATTTATCCAGTCGTACACTCAGTCCAAACACCTTATTATTTATGGGTGCAACATGTGACTTTGAGAGCACTAATATATCAGCAAACCACTATTTGCTATGTTAAGTTATCATGGAGTAATGTTTATGGCACTGTTAGCCGCCAGCTGCTGGCTTAGCCGCCTCTATGTTAAGAGCATATGCTCATATGCTCTAAATTTTGCATACAGCATGAACATTGCGCGTGCATTCCATTGAGCAGAGTTCAAATGTACATGCTTGCCTAGGTATGCTACTCATCCATGTGCGAGACTGTTTCAAATTGTTTTAAATAGTTACATTTTAGCAAAAATACAGGTGTTTTGGTCAGTACTGAGCACACAACTGAATAAATGAGGCTTGGATTATACTGCACAAGTTGTGAAAGAGTTTGTAAAGAGATGTTTTGGTACAGTTTTGCTGTTGCTAACTTCAGTTCACAAGGGATTCTCCCCAGTTGTGGATTTTTCATCCACTGTGGAGGCATTTTAAAAAAAGTTTTCTTCACAAATTCAACATTACACAAGGTAAGTAATTGAGATACAAATGATCATTCTTTTGGGTGAAGTATTTCTTTGTAAAATCTGCGGAGAAACTAGTGAGTGTAGCTGTCAAATAAATGTAGTAATATAAAAATTACAATATTTTACACAGCTTAAATAAATTTGCAAAAACATGTAACAGCTTAAATGTAACACAAGCACATGAATGCTTATACTGCGTAAAATACTCAAATGAATGTATCATATTAATTTCAAAAATTTAAATTTCTGCATAGTGATGCTCTTTTTGGTGCAGCTATTGCATCACACTTGACTACATCCACCATTTACAAGTCAGGTATCTCACAGTGTTTATCAGACCAAATCTCATTTATATTCTCCTTCATTTGTACTACTTCTTTACATTGCTTTATAGCTTCAGTATATCTCAGTGTGAATACACTCTGTTAGTGTGTTTTTACCGCAGATCTTTGGTTTGTAGTGTAAGATTGTTATGTACCCACCAAAGTCACTGTTGCAGATGGCCATGAGGAGTTCTGTATCATTGCAGGGTCGGCATGAAGCTGTGAGGAGACAAAATCAATTCAGAATATGACATTTTAAAAAAAGTCCTGCATCCAATCTGTCAATCATAACCACCCTCTCCCAATCCATGACCCAAAGCTCTATGACTGACACGGAGTGATAGATGGGTGTCATCTCTCCTCCCTACCACTCCACTGACCTAAAATCTGACACACATACCGACTCCATTCATCTCCCTCCTCACGTCAAAGAGTGAAGAAACCAGGGGCTCAATGAAGGAATGCTGCTCCTGTGTTTAAGTGCTCTGCCCACCACACCGCCTCCAGATCAAAAACCCTCACTAGTCTTGACCCCGCGTTTGACTTCTATTGTGTCCACCTAATTGAATGACCCCGTGCCAATGCAGGAGACCGCAGGAGTCAAACACTTCTGCCAGACTGGCAGTGCAGAGAAGATAAACCAGCAGCTGTCTATTATGGACACAGAATGACATCACCACATTGAGAACAGCCCGCACACATGGATAAATGCTAATAAACAGACATACACAATAAAAAGGCATTTGTGGAATCTGCAAAGTATTTGCAGTCTCAATTCAGGCCCCTTGGCCCGGTGCCCTTCAGCCGCCCTGTGGCCTGCTCCATCCTCGCTGCTTTGTCCCCACGATGGAAACCAGACAGCCAGACAAAACACACGACTGACCAGCAGCTGCATGCTCCAGTCAGCATGATTGGGGTCTGTAATTAAATAAGCGCTATTTTTTTCTGGGAATTAGGACTGGTAAGTCCCTCATACTCCATGACTGTTGGTGCAATACATGGGTTTTAAACTGTGTTTGAATTTTTAGTGCCACTTTCTAATAAGGCACCCTTTATAATGAGTTTGTAATAGGTTGTTAGCTTGTCTTAATACTTTATCAAACAGTTATTAACCATTAATAACACTTTGGGTTGCCAGGTTGTAAAAAAAAAAAAATCCCTTTTGTTAATATTTATCTTTTCAGTTTGGTGATAAGGCAGGTACAGGTGTTAGTGACCCATTAATAAATGCTTAATCAGTATGGATTATTTTGATTTATGATCTTCTGCAGGCCTTCTCCAGAAAGTACCAACCTGGCAACCCAAAGGATGGTCTTATTAATGGCTCATAGCTGCTCTATAAAGCTTTAGTTAATGATTTATAAACCATTAATAGTGCAGTTTGTTACATATAAAAGGGTCAAAATGTATAAATGCATCTATTTTGGACTGATCTTCATGAATCAAGAGTCACAGAGTAGCTACTCACTCTGAAGCCCGCTGTGGCCCATGGGTGCAGCACTCCGGTTCCCCAGCAGCTCGTATCTGAAGCCCATCGTGCGTCTGCTCCAGGCTCCATCACTCTGCGGGCTGGCCTGGAGGTAGATAGCGGGCCTGTGCGGACCGTCTGCCCGGAAACAGAACACCTGCTGCTCGGGCCTCGCGCCCTCCGTCACCAGCAGCTCCAGCTCCCCGGCCCGTTCAATGAACACGCTGGCTCCGCGGAAGGAGGGAGAGGGTTTGATGCAGACGGTGGTGCGCCGGGCGGAGGACAGGTTGGGCTCCAGGACCACCCGGAGAGCCTGGCCTGGATATATCCACCTCACCGAGCCTTCTGTGCAGCGCAGCCGCACCTGGAGGACAATGCGGGAGTCCACAGCAGCTGCAAAACCGCTGGATCCACGGGGGGAAAACGGGGAATTAAAAAGTGAATAATGTGCAATTAAAATTACTGCTATATGGCATGGATCACATTGTTACTAATGGCTTTATTAATCAGTTATAAGACACTAATTTTAGGTTTCTAGGCTATAGTTTATCCTTTCTATTTGGCAATAATACAGTTATAAAATCATTGATAAATGCTCATTCGTTTCTTGACATATAATAAGCATTAAATCTGCGGTTAATAAGCCATTTTAAAAGTAAGTAGGTTTTAACATTTTGTGTGTGTGTGTGTGTGTACAGATCGCCTGCAGCTCATCTCTGGAAATAAGTGGTCAAACGAATCACCAGTAACCCAAAAGTTGTTCTTATTAATGTCTTTTAACGGATCTATTAAGCATTGGAAGCACTGCCCTTTAAATTGGCAAGTGTTTTCCTAACATTTCTTTCTTTGAAACACAATAATCTTGCAGAAATTAGAGAAGTTCCTCACCTTCCAGTCCAGTTGCATAGATCAGCCGCACAGTGCCGCAACTGAAGACCCAGGATGCACATCAAAATGATCACATTTGGCAACATCTCACTCACATAAAGATAAAAATCCAGACAGAAGTGGACGGAAGTGCATGGCTGGAAAGTTTGTGCGCTATCGAGAGAACATGAGCTCTGCTGCACCGCGACTCTGACTCCTCAGCTTCACTAGATGCTCTCTCTGTCCCTCCCTCTCTCTCTGTCTCATTAGGACTGATCCAGTTGTTGGGGGACTGCTGGACTCTGCAGGTCTTTGTCTTTGCTCTCTAAAGAAGCAATCAGTTTGAAAGCCCTCAGCCATCTGTTAACAGCAGTGCGCCTTTCTGCACAATAATTCATCCACTTCAGAGAAGTTTCCCGCTGTTAATTATTTCACTTTTACACAAGTGCTCAGTAAGTTATACTTCTTATTTTATAGCTTACATTTATACAGGAAAACAGCAAAACTGAAATACAGCAGTTGAGTAAAAATGATAAAACTGTGAGTCCACCCATCCTCCTGAAGTCACCAAATCACGAGTCAAACTTTGTTCCCCTGCTGCGCTATAAGAGCAGTTAATCCAATCTGTATGCATGTCAAAAGTAGGCCAGCTGAAAAAAGAAATAAATAAATAAAGAGGGGGGGATATAGAAATGCCTGTGTTTCTGTGCTCGAGCTGCATCTAGTGGCGGGATGATGCACCGCACAATGCGCTCACACATCTGGAGGACAAAGTCCTGCTGCAGGCTTCCAGCAGGAGGAGGCTGTAACTCAACAGCCGCTAATATTGTTGATGAAAACAAACATTACCAGCTTTCACCAATGATTAATCCACTCGGGGTGAGTGGTTTCGCTTCATTTTTAACCTGTCCTGCAGGCTCTTTGTGCGAACATAACTTGGCACCGTTTCAAGGTCTTGCTGGTGGCGACATCTTGTGGAAGGTGAGGTCTGTGGAGCGGAACCATGCAGGCCGCTCTCAGGGCTCATGGTTCTCGAGGTATAGCTCGCATATAGGCCCTCGGGCAGCAGCATCAGATCAAAGGGTTGAGCTTCTTGATGGGTACGTCGTTGAGTAAATTACACTCACATGGAGAATTTGGCCAGATGTTGTCACAGCTGCAGGAAAAGCCTTCGCATGCTCAGATACTTTAAGAAGTTTGGAAGAATCTGTCACCACAACTTTGAAAAATCTACACGTCTAGTGGCCTAAAACATTTAAGGATGAATGCAGAATATGATTAAGTATTAAGATACATTTTAAACATGACGAAGTTGGCAATGCTGCAGTGCATTTTTAGGATATTTGCGTCAAAATGTATTTCAACAAAACTGCGCTTCTCCTCCACTTTTCATTAAACCACAACACCAAATCCAAATATTCGCCCACACGCATATTTAGACATTGCAAATAACCACTGGTGAGGCAGAAACCAGAAGCAGTGTCCTCACAGGAGTACCGAATGGTCAGATCGGGTCATGTGTCCCACAGAGACAAAGCAAAGTCAAATGAATGGAGGCTTTGTGCCGGAGAGAAGTGGCCTCTTATTGGCGCAGTGCAGCCTGGGTCCTGCGTGTACTGTACAGGCCTGATGGAGCAAGGTGATGCAAATTGTGTCCTGGTAGAAAACATGGACATTGATGGGGAAAATCACGGCCTCTGCATGATATTTTAGAATGACACAGCATTAAAAAAGGGGGAAATAAAACCATTAACCTCCGTTTACTGAGCCTGACACGGGGTCACCGTTTGGGAAACACTTTCTGCAGTCTGCGCACTGATGTTCTTAAGTTATCCTGTTTAAAACATTTATATTGTTTAAATTAAAACTGTCAGCTCACTTTTATAGACTCACTGTAGGCTTTAAGGCCTACCTCGCCCTCTGAGGTCTGTAATCTTACCAATGAACATCAGTGCCGGTGCTGATGATGGAACAAGAAGAATATACGCGCAAGTTTTAATCAGTAATCAGGTCCACCGAAGCTCCACAGCTTTAATGCATGTTTTCATTCTCATGATATATGCTTCATAACCTTTTCACTGCTGCTTACAAAAAAAGAAAGACAATCAAATAAATGTTAAAATAATTAACTGCAGTATTTCTCCAACTTGAGATCAGGCCCTCATTGCTTGAAGTGAACCGTCGAGGTCACAGAACCAAAGTTGCTGGAGTTTTAATGTCACAATTAAGCTCCTGGTACAAAATTCCACCAGAAGAAAAGCCTTTTCAAAATAAATCCAACATGAGCACATTTTATCTCTTGCATGTATTCAGCCCTGTTCCCAAAATTATTGTTGGAATAATTCATACACACAAAAACAGCAGGAATGATCAATTTCAGAGCCTGACCCCAGCAAAGAAACACTGCAAATCTTTTACAAGATCACTATTTTCTGCCATGTGAGCGGTTTTATATTAGAAATATAAAGGTGTCAACACTTTGTGAAACACGTGGCTAATTTATTTGGGTCGTCTAAATATGCTTGAGTTTAATTTTCCTGCAAAGCGATATTGCTAATTTAAAATGGGGCTGATTATTTCGATTATTTGACGTGATAATACTGCCAGCAAACATCCTTAATAATTAGTTAAAGAGTCAAAAATACTATACATAAAGCTTATTAGACAGAAGTGGCCTCTTGTTTAAAAAGTGACACACGTGAATGGAAATAATCTTCAAAACCCAGACTTAGTTTGGGTGGTTAAATGCACATAAATATGAGTTTGTAACTTCATAATGTTGTTTAATAAGGAGGAAGATGTCACAATGGATATCTGGGTGCGTTTTAGTGAAGTGGATATTGTGGGATTATTCCACAAAGGTCATGACAAGCTTGTTTATGATGACATGCTTTAACAGTTTGTAGTTAAAATAACACAACAAGATGTTAGCTGAGTGCAAAAAAAAAAACTCACAATGTCAATTTCATTTTTTATTTTCTCAGCAGCGTATTAAATATCTGTATGTACACGTTTGAAAGTTACATAGAAAAAATATAGTATTACAGTAGGCGTGTTAGTTAGTAGCTTGTTAAAGAATTATTTACGCATATATATATATATGTATATATATATATATATTTGCCTCCTCTGACCCACATACTCATCTTTTCTCTCTGAAAAAGCCTTTCTCCGTGCTGCTCTCTCTGATGGTGACTGTCAAGAAGTTCATGGTGACATCTGTAACGGTCACAGTGTCCAGATTGGTGAAACTGGGGGTCCAGGTCGAGGTTGGTCGCGTGGACTGCTCATGGATGGACTGTGTGGAGATGTCAGCAGGTTGCTCCCGGGCCGGACAGCACTCCTTCATGCGATGCCTCTGATGCTCTGCAGAGCTGCCAGGCCGAGGAATAGCCATCCTGCTCAAACATTTAGTCCTGTGTCCCCCGTGATCGCTTTTACGCACATCTGGGTTGAACGCGCAGCTGTAAGACAACCCCGCGTGTCTCTGCTCGCTGCTGTGTTTGGGTGTAATCGTGGTCTCCTCCTGAAACCTCCTGGTCAGCTGGATGAGGCTGTGATCTGACGTCTCCCCATGATGAAGCAAGCGTCGGGACATGCTGGACAAACCGTGTGACACCGGCTCCGCCAGTGACCTGCTCCGTTTGGTGTCCGGCTCTTCGTCATCTTTATCATAATGCAAATGCAGCTTCGGTTTGCGCCCTCTCTTTTTGGGGAACCGGGCGGCTTCATGGACTGTAAGAGCAGTTGATGGAGTCGGTCTGGGCCTCCTCTCTGGCTCCGGTGGTCGGACGTGGACGCTCTCCCCTCTGTTGACCGCGCTCGGGGGGAAGATGGTGGGAACCACGGTGCGTAAACCCTCCCGGGCCCTTGGTGTTATGATAGGCTCCGGGATGGGATAGGAAACCTGGATCCCTCTGGGAGCCTCTCTTCTAAATTCATACGTCTTTTCTTTGGCTTTGGCTTTGGCCTGAGGACAGAGCAAATAACGTTTACGAGAAGAAATGAACATCTGAAGTCTCCTGAGGAAATTTAAAGGTTTAAGAGAAGCAGCTGCAGATCTGTTTGGTTACACTGGGCGTTCGAGGCCTCGTCCAGAAGCTGCTTGGCTTCTTTTAAAGAATGCATGCCAATACATAAAACTATAACACTTCATATAATATAATATATTAAGGATGCGTAAAATGTGTAGACACTGTACCCAACTTAACTTCATGAAAACCATTTGGGTGAATGACAGATTTTCTGTTGGGCTGCAGCTGTCATTCCACTAGTTTGTGAGTCACGCTCCAACAGTTTCAAAATTAACACGGCTGTAGTTTTCATATCGAGGAAATTACTCATCAGCTGTATCGCCTCGGAAAGGCGGCGAGATCAAATGAAATACGGAGAAATGCGCATCAAATGATTCACCAACCTTTAAGAGAAATGTCTCGGGTTTGGGTCCCCTCTTCTTCGGACCGAACAGCTCCCTTTCGCGCTCCCTGACGAATGAAAATCATTAAACGATTCATCACAACACATTAACGAATATATTTTTATTTGGGCTCTAATTAAATCGGAAAATCTAATTTGCCAAGCAAATGACAAACTCTGCAGATGGAGTGAGTTTTACTTGTTTCAATGCACTTTTTTTGATTGGAAGTAAGTTAAATTAGAATGAAAAACGTGTCAGAATAAAGCAGATAAGCTGTTTGGGATGAGAAAATGGCTTCACACATTGCAACTATCTAAAGTGGAAGCTGGATGAGCTCGCTCCACTGACACTTATTATCACTTTCTTTCTGAAAATATACGATTAAAGGGTTCAAATGTGGGCTTAGTGTGTTATTTAAATGGACATGTTTGTGGCACAGAATGCGCGGCGGAGCAGAGAGGCCTACTGCTGCGCTGTCAAACCCTCACCTCTCCTCGAAGGCAGCAAAGAGCCGTGCGTCCAGAATGTTTTCCTCCGGCTCCCAGGTGCTGTACCTGCGTCCAAACAACGAAGAGGAGAGATGTTTGTTACCACACGTTGGGCGGATCACATGTCAACGCGCACACACGCGGTTGAATACTTTTTTTTAATCAAAGCGATCTCGCTGCGTGAGCTGCAATTACAGACTACGTAGCGGACAGTGACGCATGGTGAACCCAGCCATTTGCTAAAGCTAGTTTAATAGATCCTGGCGGGCTGAAGCTCGGACATTTACAACACCATGACAGGAGCCACCACACGTACAGACTGCACTACGGCACAAACACAGCAGATGATATGATTAAAAAAACATCCACAAGCTGAATAAACGATAATGTGAGGTGGTGCAGTTGTGCGAGCGGCCAGGATGGAGCGCTGTCCTTCACAGCCTCGGCTACAATACTCACTTCTGAGACCAGCCCTTCCATTTCACGAGATATTCCCAGCGACCCTGCAAAACAGATCCGTAATACATTCAGGTTATCATTGGGTTGCCTGTAGGCGCAGCACAAACAAATGGTTGCGTAATAGGTGTGGAGACACAGCCTGTGGGCCACAGAAAAAGCAGCGAATACCCGTCTGATTCGCCGTTTAATGATGGACTCGGCTGCGAAGACGCTCTCACCAACAGCCGAGAGCTCCATGATTCACCATGCACCTCGTTTATTTCTGTCTCTTTTATTATTTTTGGCTTCCCCGTGTCCTCTTCGGGTTGTTTAATTCCGCACATCCCATAATACGCAATCTGGGGAGGACGTCATCACGTCTTTTTCTGTTGCCAGGCACCGCAGTCGGTAGGACGGATCGCGGTGGAGCACATTGGCTCGGTTGTTGCTACGTGCTCCGGGTTTCTGAGTGAAGGGGAGGAGCCCCGCTGCTCTGGCTGCTGTACAGGAATGTCTGGCACAGTGGGACAAGCAGAGTCAGAGGCTCCCGGAGCGGATCCACGGACCCCCTGAGGTCCCTGAGGGGGTCCTAAAAATCCAAACAAAAAGGAGAAAAATAATAATTTCACTTGCATGTAAAAACATTTAAAGAAATAAATTAAAAAATAAATAAATAAGTGAGAGAGAGTAATGGGTGGTTCAATAAAAGATGCCATCCTCACGCACAACACATTCACACAAAACACCTGCAAATATTATATGTAAAATCATTAATAATTAAAAAGAATAATAAATTAAAATCCTCAAAAATTAAAATCCCTGCATACATTTTTTTTTACCAGTTTAGCAAATGGGTACATTAATGTTTCAATATCTGCCCCACTCCAGGTAAAAACTTTCACCCTCAGACACACTTTGGTTATCATTAGTTTACAGGTGCGTGACTGATTATTTCAAATAATTTGTTCAATAAAAAATGCGACAACACATTTTCTTTATCAATTCCAGCTTTTCAGGTGCTGAATATTAAGAGAAAATATTACACGAGCAACAATATAAAGCAATACCGTGCGTAATTGGACTTTTGCGCATTGAGATTTACGCACTGTCGGTGAGGCAGCACAACTATAGCGCACAAAGATTTATTGGATGCAGAATGGAGAGCGATTAAAAAACAAAAAATCATTTAATTCGGTCGGTTTTTAATGATCATGCAGAGGCTACATATTTTGTTCAATCTATTGCCCGTCAGCACCAAATGGAAGTCGGGTTATTTAGACTATTTATGATATAATTTTTATAAGAGGAACCAGGCTACATGAAAACCACACAATGGTCAAAACGACCGCTTTCATGTCGATTTCTTCACCTACAAACAAGCAGAATATCCACAGCCTTTATATCTACATCAGCTTTTATTCTGAGCTAATAAATGACATTATTTAAGTCTTGGGTGACTTTTGAATTTCGGAAAGTATTGAGCCAAGGTGTTACTTTATTTAGTAAAGTAGACCCCACCCAGCAGGGCAGGGTGTGATTTACCTGCAAAGTTAAAGTTTGGCTAAATTTAAATTATGTTATTAACCCGGATGAACTATCTTTGGTTTGCGTAAAACAAAAAACTATATTTCTGTAATCAGTGGAGGAATGTGTTGTGCATCTTTAGACAATAAAAATGCCTCAATTAATTAAATTTAATATTCTTTTTCCCCCTTGCATAAATATGACCATGATGGCCTGTTGGGTCCAAGAATTTGTTTTTTGGTTACTCCTCCATGACGACAGTGTTAATTTTATTATTAGAGTTTGGAAACATAATATAATAATTATTATTATTATGTTTTTTGATTTATGTTTGTGGGTGTCACAAATAAAACGAAGCACTTATAATTTGATTAAAAATAAAATGTTTTTCTGCAGTCAGTAGAAATTTATTACTATTATAATTATAATAATTATTACTACATTTTTTGCCTTTTTTGTAATATACTGAACAAATATCATGGTGGTAATAAAAAACATTTACTCGGAATATTACTCACATAATTGAGTGACAAACATGGACAAAAAAATGACTGAATACATAACTGTGACTTAATTTTGTGTAGGCCTCAGGTGTCATTTTCTACATCCATCAGCCTTTCATTTTAAATGATGATGAAAATTAAAAAAATAATAAATGTGGGACCAAAGCTTGGATACATTTTGTCAAGAGAAACATGAGCTTATCTTAATCTCGCCAAAGCCTCCAGGCCACACACATCCGCCTTTTAACTGAACTGAACGGAAGGTCAAATAGAAAACACGTTGAAAAATAATTTAATTAATTAAAAATGCTGTAAACACAATAAAGCATGGGCGCAAGACTGGATCATGTTCAGATTTTCTACTTCAATTTTCTTCCTCTTTTCCCCCTTAGTGTGATTAAAATGGATGCCAACATATATGTGCAGCCTGTGCAGGCCTGTGACTGCTGATTTATTTAATGAATAAAGCAGATATAAAGTCCCCGCATCAGTTATCTTGTCTACCTCCAAAGCTTTTTGTTGATGCTGCCACTAACTGTGTGTGGGCCACACATTTCCGCTGACTGACAACACATTATTTGGCCACTGTGGCGGTTTTTAAAGTGGTTGCAGCTTTAAGGTGACAGTAAAACAGAAATCCTCACAGTTATTTCACACGCATTCACCACTGATTATTAGTATTAATGGGAAATATTGCATACAAATGTGCTTGTCTCCATTTTTGTCTTGATCTGCGCGCTTCATTGTGTTTTATAAACCATGAAATCCCGATTTAATATCTACAGTAAATGACATCCATGAAAGTAAAAAGGCTGTCTCTTAATTAATTCTAATTATTTGTGATGTGATTGGATGTGGGATCGTGTCCTGCAGATGTGTGAAATGAAATGGCAACATCAGCAGGAAGGCGGTGTGTCCGTCTCCACCGTCGATCACGTTAAAGACACTGGATGATATATTTGCTGCTATCTGTTTAAATTCTCCCCGCTGTGGAGCAGACAAAGGCGGGCGCGCCGCGGACAAAAGATGCGTTGTGGCTGCCGTCGAAATATGAACCACCATTTTGATAGTCATAGCCTGTAGACCGACATTTCCTGTCGGTGCTATAATGGCTATAGCCTGCACGGTTTGTGTTCAGAGAGAAAGGCGGCTTGGTGCGTGCAGAGACGCAGGCAGCCTCGCGCACACTGCTGCGCTGCTGCGGTTCTCCATATTTGGCTGTGAGTCGATGAAAAGTGAGTCTGCGGGAGCCGCAATGGCGACAGCCGTACATGAATAAACAGTGCTGGCTCTGTGAGAACATTATTGGCTCTCTGGTTTCTGGGCAACTGCTGCACACAGCTCGCTGTTCACTGTTCTACTTTACCGGGCGACATTTTCTACTGAAGGTGGCTCTCACATTAAGAAGAAAAAAAAAACCACAAGCAAGAAACTGTGAAGCGGTGTGGCTCAAACCTGCAGCTTTGCCACATTTCAGCGCATGCTTTGAATTAGAAAGCATCCTTTACAGCAGCCTGATACACCACAGAGTCATGCAGCTCTCATTTCTCACACTATTTTAGATTTTTAGGTTGCATCTATTTGTGTTTAACAGCTCTGTCTGGATGAAAATGAAACACCAACTGATGCTTTTGTTCCATCTCGTATGTATTCTAAAAGAAAACACAGGGAATCCCCTAATTAATGCAAGCCCCTTTCAATCTTTTATTCTCAAATATTACCTCTGTATTTAGATCTATTAAATTTTCTGAGCAACAGGCCTCCACCGGGTCACACACTGGGCTTTAAATTATCCAAACGATCCTGCTGCTGACATGATCCTGTGAGGCTGCCGCACTGTGCGGGGATGAAACCGACACTGAGCAGGCTGCTGCTGCTGCTGGGTACGATGATAAAGGGGGAATGTGAAACATCACACTTGGTCTATAAATATGTTGCCCCCTGCTCAACGATGTTTCAGTTTCCTACGGATGCATGACTGACTCACACAGTTGGTTCAAAGCCATGAAAGGCCTATATAGATACCCTTCACACACATACACACGCAGAGAGAGACCTGTGAGCTGTCTGTGTATGTGTATGTGTGTGTGTGTGTGTGTGTGTGTGCGTTCGTGGGTTTTGAAATCCCGCTCATATCATTTGATTTCTGTTGAGAAAACGCGCGTCTTTCACGTCTTTGGTTGCCAGTTTTAGACCGTCCCGTCTGGGCCGGTTTGGACTAATCGATTGATCGTCATATTTTTGCCCTTTTTAGACTTCAGGAGCTCACACAGCCCAAATAACACCCGAAATACATTCTTAATTTGTTAATTAATGGATTCATTCCCATGATAAAGAGGCCAAAGTCGGCGATATTTGAATTCTTAGTTAATTAACTCTTAATTTCCCACCTTGGCTGGTTATCTTAATTTCCAACATATCTCAGAGAGGGAGAGGGAATTAAAAGTCTGTTTTTATGAGTGACATGAGGTTAGGACAAATATAAAGTTGAGGTAATTATTGTGAAAACTCCATGAGATCCACGTAGCTGACAGATCTGTAAAGGTGCCGGATGGTGTTGCCTTCAGTGCTGGCCTTCAAGATATGAAAATATTTTCTTACTTTGGCTCAACGTGGATTTTACGCACATGTAACCCAGAAAACCACAGAGGCAATCTCTGCGAGAAATGACACTTAACTGGCAACAAAATGAAGATAACAGGGAAGAGTTCAGGGGGGGTTTATTCATTTTTAAAAATAGGTGGAAATGCTGGAAACTATGGCAACATTCGTTTCACTACAATCCATCTGAGCGGACATAGAAAGAGCTCCAGTTTCTGTCTTGTTTTTCCTTTTAAAGGTTTCTGTTTGTGTCACATTCTTTGATAGGCAACTCCCATGAATAAAGCACACACACACACACACACACACACACACACACACACACACACACTCACACACATTCCTCCAAGAGTTAACCTTTTTACAAGCTTGAGATTCCAGTAGAACAACAACAATTTCTGCTCACATTTTCACATCAGTCCAGGCGTACAGGCCCTTAAATGATCCTCCTTAAGTCAAATCAGTTTTATTTACACAGCCCAGTATCACAGATCACAAATTTACCTCCATTTTGTGCAGCACACAACACCCTCTGTCCTTAGACCACCGCTTAGGATAAGGAGAATCTCCCCAAACACCCCTGTAATAAGGAAAAAATGGAGGAAGTGTCAGAGAGATCAGCTGAGGAGAGCTCCCTCTCCCTGGACAGACGGATGAGCAATACATGTTGTGTGTGTAAATAGCCAATATAATATAATTACAATGCAGGCAATACTTACAAGACAGGGACAGAGAGATCTGCAGCATTTGGAAATGTCATGCAAAGTCAGCATGAGGCCTTTTTGACAAGTCACAGCAGGAGCAAAACAGGTGTAAATAATATATATATGATAGCTATATTCAATTAAGCTGCTTTGATTTCAGGATCTTTGCATGCTGGCTCACTATCAATGTCACTGGTGCACTTGAGAACAGAGCCATCGTCAGTGTTATTAGCAACACCTGTGTTTTTCCTGCTTTGACATGTCAAAATGTCTGCTGTGAGAAAAGCCTATTAAAGTCCATTCATTAAGGCTGACATGTGCACACGTGTATCCGAAGTTTGCATGTCTATCTGTGCCTCTGTAGGCCTGAACTCGCCTCTAAATTTCACTGTATGATAACAGTGTAGGGAGAACTGCTGTGTCATGGTGACACAGGCCTTTTTACGAGGCAACACAGCCATTTATAGCAACTTACCCAATGATCTGGAAATGCCACGAAGCCCAGTGCAGACACATCATATTTAAATGTCATATAACCGATGCTCTTCACTGCTACATTGTGTTGGGACGGCACACACACGCTTACAAGCCACGTGACGGCCAAATACTTGCTCCACATGACGCCTTTCTTCTTGATAAAATCTAAGAATTGCATAACAGCCTTCCCTGCAGTTATGTTGTGTGTTTACATTCCTGCTCGGAGTCGAGCTGCAGTAGAAAAATAATGCAGGGGTAAAGTTTTAATAATACAAGCGGCTGGTGCTGTTATGCAATACAGAGGGCCCTTTGTGCAGGATCGTTTGTGATTATGCAACGTGATCTGTTTTTCTATTCATGGTTCACAACTAAGTAAGTGTTTCTAGTGTTTATTGTTCTGTTCTTTCTCCATATGAGCAGAAAGGCTTCATAACAACTGCGGGGCTAGAACAATCGTACATAAATCTTCCACTGGAACGCTAGAAACAACTGTGAAAAGACTGCCAATAGAACGTTCAATATATCCACACACCAACCAAACCCACCACATATCAATGCAACAACATATCAGAGGTCATTTCTCTTTCTTTATTGTGGAACATACCATCCAATAAGCTGTGCCAACAACAATGAGTCAGCCAACTCGTGGTAGAACATACTTTATATCAATCATTTTGATTTTGAACCAAGTGCGAGACAGAATGAACAAACAAAGTCAGAGATGGAGCAGACAAAATATCTTCCTAACTGTTCAGTGGAATCACGTGCAGCTTCGGATGCAGATAGCATCTTTGTAGTTGTTTTTGAACAACAAATCAAACGTCAATAAATATGCTTCATTTTTACTATCATTTCAGCATTCTCACTGGTTTTGCATTAAACGTGCGTAGAAGGCAATTTAGACTCAAATGTAGGGGACATCCAACAGCTTTGACATTTGATTTATCAGCAGCATTATCAAAACAGCTTGCACTCATTGGATCGCATGTAACAGTATAAAAAGGCAGCCTCGCCACTCACATTAAATCCGTGTAACATACTCATTAATGGAAGCTTTGTCTAAAGCAAATAGTAGTACAATGTGTTTTTCAGATCATGTGATGAGCTTCAAAAGCAAAATGAGATGATTATCGCTAATCTGTGCAACATTAGGAGGCTCCTAATGAGACTAGCATCATGTACTTTTAAAGTAACTCCAGCAGAATGAGAGCTCAACAATAAGATAATAAATTATGGTATGAATCCTTATGTCTTCTTAACGGTAAATGATCTTTGAGATGTCACATTTTATTCCCTAAATGTTTGCAAAAGCTGAAATGTGCAATTCTCTGACAAAAACCAGACAAAGGAAGAAAAGCGCAGGACATTTCTTAAAGGTTTTGACACAGCCGAGTGTGCCTCACGCTGTGTTTGCACTGTACGCAGACACACCTGCTTTTTAAATTTGGATGTCACGGCTAATCACGTTTTCTTAAGCAACCCACAAACAAAACATGTAATTACGTATGCCAAGTCAATTTGAGCACACCTGTGTGGAGTAAAAAGTGAAATAAGACTTTCTCCTCTCCTCATGACACAAACCGATGTATGAAAATGTAATTAAGTGCTTTCAATTGATCTTCGATCACCATATATTCAACAACATCCTCTCTACCTTCTATCAGGACCAAAATAAGTGATATTATTCATACAAAATATGTATAAACCTTCATACATCTCAGGTTATAAGTTTGGTACAGGTATGAAACAACAGCAAAAGTATCCCATCAAGCGCCATATGACAAATAAACAGCTTTTTTTTTTTTTTTTTTTAAAGTGGAACACATCCACCCGAATGCATTCGCTCAAATCCTCGAGGGCACTTTCTTGGCTATGACGTCACATTGGAGTTACAGTATAAAACATTATAAGAAACATATTGAATTTGAATGATAAATTATAAATTTCCACATATACAAAATTCTGATGTTTTTACATATGCACATATTCACAGGATTCATCCAATCGGTCACCGGTAGTCCCATTTTACAAACAGTCTCTCAAAAAGACACATATTCCTTGAAGGTGACGGTGAGACTGTTTGTCGTGATGTCAGTGATTATGATATTTCCCATAAAAGGGGAGATTTTTTTAACAGGTGCTTCTTTTGATTTCTCTGCAGGTGTCTGAGTGTCTTCTACGACGGGAGGCGTGTTTGTGACGGCAGGCTCGGGCTCTATTTCCGGCTCCACCTGCTTCTTAGTCTTTGGGCAGCTGAGATCCATCGGCTCCTCCTGGCTGCCAGAGTCCATAACCTCATATGTACATGTGCTGCTGTGGCGTGGTCCACTGCAGTGGAGGTCCATAGGTTTGTCCTGAGGTGGTGTGACCACAGTGCTGGGGATGCTGAAGCTTCTACAAGTCAGGTAGGTTTTAGAGGCGCTCCTGTCCTCCATGGGACCTGACAGCTTTCGCTTGCGGTCGTTGGGGAAAGAAGGGATCCTGATCTGGTCGACAGATGTAGGGGTCGGGATGTTGGTGTCAACAGCCCAGGATGTCAAGGGCGAGCTAGCGGTTAACTGAAGGGGTAGATCATCTGGTAAATCAGCCTGACCACGAGCAACTTCAGTGTTGTATTCCTCTGCTGTGCTTGGTGATGGTTTGGAGAAATGTCTGTCCTTTTGGGAACACTTTATAGGATGCTCGGCGGCAGGGGGGGAGCTGCCGTTACAGAGCTCTTTGGGGATACCGTTCTCCGGGTGCTCCACCATTTTGGTCGTGTGCGCTGGATTGTTCTCTGACGGTTTGGTGTTCTGGGGTTTCACTTCGCCCGAAGATTCCCCGTGTTTACCCTTTGCTCCGTGAACCTTGTTGCTGTCCATATATTTGCTCATGACTATAACAATACGTCCGTTCTTGTTTTTGTTCTTGATTATCTTCATTTTGCTGCTAATAGCACTAGGTAGGGTTGCGTCTTTAGGGTTGGGTTTAAGGGCATGTTCGCTCTCAGCGTCTTTAACAGCCGGTTTCCTCACCTCCACTGCCAACTCTTTGACTTTGCTCAAGCAGCCTGTGTCTTTGTCCCGAACCCATTTCTGCTGCAGAGCCAGCGGTAAGTTCCAGCCAGGATTTGTCGGTTTACTGGCCGTCTCCTGAACTTTGACCACCTCCTTGAGCCTGGAAGCCTGTGCGTCGTACATATTGGGGTCAGGCTCGTAGTGGTGGTGCTTCTTGCTGTTGAGCTGGTAGATGAACTTCTTCTTGCCGTTGGCTGGCTGGTCAGCGGGGACCTCCTGGCTGCTGGGCTGGTACTGGTGGTGCTTCTTGCTGTTGAGCTGGTACTGTTGAGGCTGGGGACGCTGGAATGGGACGGGATCGGACTTGAGGCTGGCCTCTGCATCCTGAGATGATTCCTCGAAACCTGCAGGTATACTGGATCTTCTGGCAAATGAGGGCACCTTGATGAAAGAGACAAAACAACAGCTTTAACATTTCAACTGTTTTCATCAAAATCTTACTGTCAAGACCAAAATATAATGATGATTGGAATTCTGGGATGTCTTAAAAATGATAAATAAAAATTAGACCACTTTAGTATTGCACTTGTCGGGAGGCTGACAAGAGATAAAAATCAATGCAACAGAGGCTGACATATCCTGATTTTTAGTCACTAGTGCATATCATGTTCCGTAACGCTAGATACTACATTTCCCACAATGCTTTCCACTTGCGTCGATGTCTTTTAACCCTCCCTGTCTGCAAATGCCATTGTCTGTCAAACTCCTTCCCCCATTTTGTTATGCAGAGTTTTATGTTACAAATACGTGATCTCAAGCCCAAGATTAGATCACCCTGATGACATCACTATGACATCATCAGGGTTATTTTCTCCTCCAGAGCCAGAGGGGTCATTATGCAACTGCTTTCACAAACTGAGCATGACGAACAGACTGACCTTTATGAGTAAAGTTGCTGTAGTGCCCCTTTAAAAGGAGCTACAGCTAAAATATGCGAGCCCACACACATTAAAGTTTACAGGAAGCTGAAGCCTATCGGAAATTAAAACGGACCATCCAATCAGTGCTCAGCTTACGACCATCCTCCTACCATCTTTTGCCCTCCCCCCTCCTCCTGTACAGGCTGACCCCTCGGGCCGTCAGAGGGGCACTGCAGCGGAACGCTCAAGACGCTTTGGCTGTGACCTCAGGTCAGAGAAGTGCCACCAGACATGTCACGCTTTATCCCTGATTGCTGGCCACGTGTGACTCTGGCAGAGTGGTATGCCTCTTACGGAGTGACACTGCATAGCAATCAGCTCAGAGTCTCTCAAAATATATAATCACATTTGGCTCAGAATACGCTCCTGTAAAGGCCCGAGCTAAGATAGTCAGAGCACGTCACGAGTGCTGCTTTCAGCCATCTATTTTTGCAAACAGGGAAATGAAAGAAAACATTCTGACGAAACAGATTTCCTTGGTGCAAAAAGACCCTACAATAACATGCTCTGTTTAAAACTGTGTTTTGCACATGAAGCTATTTAGCATAAAGAAATAATGAACATGCAGATAAAACGAGTGCACTCAAGCGGCGCTTGCGTAACCTCGGGCAGTAAATCCGGTTTCATGATGAGTGTGCAGGCAAATCCAGCTGTAGAACCCCATCCTCTCTTTGCCTCTTACTCCATCTCTATCAAAGAAATCTATTAATAACCACGACCATAATGACTGCAGCTCTAAAACACCTGACAGGCCTCTTCCCCTTTTAGGCCTCTCGCAGAGTAAAACCTACACAAAGGCTAAAGCAGCATTTGAACAGAAACTATGTGTGATGACTAGTCGATGACGAAGAGGATAATTACCTGGAGTAAAAGATGTTTTGGTTTCGGCCCCCGTTTGCGATATCCCATCAGCTGCTCCTGCCTCTCTCTGTGAAAACAAAAGATAATTACATTTCCTTGCACCATGTTTACCTTCTACATACAACATCTCATCTGACTGACAGTGTTTCACCTTTCTGCATTAAAAATCTAATTACATCACATGGAAAATTACAGGTTTGACATTTGGAGTGTTCGTTCATTTTCTTCCACCTATTCAAGGTCAAAAGTGGAATTTAGATTTGGAGGACTAATGAATGCCCACATGTGACCTGCTGCAAAGCGTTATGGTCCTTATTTGCATAGCTCTCCATGGTAATCGGCCCATTCCATATTCTCATTATCCCGGAGAAATTCAATTAAGGCTACAGCGGGGAAAATCTCTCCTTGTCTTTCAAACATCCTCCCTCCTGCAGCACGCCCTTCCTTCTACATTCAATCTCTAATTAGGGTCATGAGGTAGGGATGAAATGGGATAAATACAACATTGTGGAGTACTTCTGGGATACATGCTGCTGTTCAAAGCATGCAAACCGAAACGTCTTGTGCAACACAACGCCTCCACCCTGAAAATGTACGGTGATGAATATCTGACTAATAACAAGCATATCTTGGAAATGTTTTTATAAAGGGAGGAGAGAGTGAAACGTGGTACTGTTGTACTGACTACATCAAGCACTGGGCCTGTCTGTGAAATATTGCTGCCTGATATAAACCTTGACTCATCATTGGCTCATAAATAACCAGCGGTGGGTGAAGGCCGGCAGCACTCAGGCTTCACCAGGCATGCGTGAGCCCGGCCTATTGTTGGCCTCTTGCTACAGATGTTCAAACTATCAGAGCTGCCAGAAAATTGCCACAATAAACAGTCTACATTTTAATGCTATAATGTCTGTGTGATTTTCAAACAGCGTCCAACGGGGTGACCCCTATTCACAGAAGATTTGGCAATTACAGCCTCCCTTGTCGGATCCCCTCCCCCATCCTCTGGGAGCAGAGAGGAATCCACACACACGGCGCAGAGGCAGCACTCCATGACCATCAGCACAGAGCCACACACACACACACAGGCGGGCGGGCAGGCTGCGGGGGAATATGAGAGCGGTACACTGGAAACGCTGGAGAGCACTGCGTGTCAATTAGCCTTTTCAGAAATGCGAATTCCTTTCCCCAGCCATCGTGTCTTTACCCAGTCCCACGAGCAGCCTGGTGGCCTACAGAGAGAGTGTATCTCGCAGGCCTCATGGGTCCAGCAACCCAGACGAGATGTTGCTGTGCACGTGCCACCGGGCTAAACTGACAGCAGCATTAGTATTCATTAACATCTCAACCTCTGACGGACATCGATGTGTTTCTGATTAACTCACAGGCCTCTACTAAACCTATGTCTGCACCAAAGCAGATCGACCATTTATGCACCCAAGGTGAGATACTCTGTTTCCACAACATTACACAGCAAAGTACAGATGTTAGGTGCATGTGATGCCTCAAAACTACGGCGACCTCTATAAACACATTCTGCACATGTGCGCAGAATCTGTAGGTGACGGGACAAGATATTGGTATCTGAAATGTTCTGCTTTCCGTTTGTAGTCCGAGTAGTGTTTACTGATTACGTTTGAGCGCGAGGCAGAATGGACTAGCCAAACTGCAATCTGGCTGTTTTTAAAATGCATCTGCAATAATATGAAGATATCTGTTTATATAGGTTGACCGAGGTGTACAGAGGAGGAAGTCTTGGCCCAGACATCCATAGACTACACCGGATCAGGCCGAACAAGAGGCGCACATTTGGGGGAGTTTGGGGGAGTGTCCTCTGCCAGCACATTTTGAGCATCAAACACTTAATTTCCTGCATTCTGGTGAGATTTAATGCACCAGCTTGTGCCTTTTCTGCATCAATCTATGGTATAAATGTCTTTAATTTTGTCAAATAAAAGTCCTCTATCACTTTGTTGTTTTTACTGGGTGAGACAGATGGACATGTTCTACATATTGAGGGGGATGTGACCCCTGCAACCCCCCGAGATGGGGAGGAAAACACTATCTAGCATCAGCCTGCAGAGGTAGAGGCAGATCTCTGACTGCTAATAGTGATGAGAATCCCATCAGGCAGCAGCTTGGCCTCCTCATGTGAAACCACAACAAACTGCTGCGCTTGCGTCTTGCACCCTGAATGAAAACAGCCAGGCTCTGGAGTGCAGCTGCTAATTCAGCACCTGTCCTGCTAAGGCTTTACAAAGCAACCGGTAAAATGTGATGCTTGTATGATTATATCAATATTTGTAGTCTGATCCACATTCCTTTCCCATTTTCATCGGTCCATCGTGCACCATCTGGCAAAAAAAGGCAGCTATGCCTGTTGTCTTTGTGAAATTGGGTCATGGCAGGCATGGAGGCCTCTGATTCCTGACGCAAAATCACGTAATCAGATGATAATTTGTTACAATTTACGTCTACATCCATGCATATTTCCGCGTGTCCGATCCTCCCATTAGTATGATTTAGGAATTCTCACTACCACATCCCCTGCCTTTTCCCCAGGAGACAGTCCTGTGGGGGGGAGGAGGAGGAGGAGGAGGGGGGGAGGAGGAGGAGGGGGAGATCAGTGCTAGAGTTACTGGAGCGCCCCTCCTCCCATGCCCATATATGGTCATGGCTGAACTGGAGGCTGCTGCGGCCTCGTCCGAAGTCCACATCTCTCTCACCTGTGTTGAAACGCGACGAGGAGCCGCGGGTCAAGGATGTTTTCCTCTGGTTCCCATGTGTTGTATCTGCAGAGAGGAGAGGGCAACTGTCAGAGAGCTGTCACGTGCAGACTTCCTTTTTCTAACTGACACACAGGCCTCAGCCTCTGACCGTCACACACACACACACACACACACACATTCCCACATCTTCATTTACAGTGCAGCCAGTGAGGAGTGGACAGGTAAAGCAGGGCCTACTGTCACAAGGTGTTTCTGCACATTTGTTTACTTGAATATAAATTTGCAACATCTATCAGCCACATTCCCGCTACAGCAAAACAACCATGGGGACACGCAACTGCACAGCCAACATGTCACACACAAACTGTGTGTATGTGCTCTCCAAACAGTCCTCCAGCACCAACATACAGTCGGCCATTTTAGCACCACTGTCTCGTAATTTCGCTGGCAGAGCAGAAATAATTAAAACGGGATTACATGGCTGTGCCTACCCCCTTCCCTCGCATAAATTAGTGAAGGCATCCGCGGATACACTGAAACACATACCGACCGCGCTCTCCCAGCGTACACACACACACGCACTCAGCCACAAACAACCACACACACTGTGCGCGCACGCCCTTGATGAATGGCATTTATTAAGTAACAACACTTGATTTTGTTGCAAAAATGCCATGCAAGGGTTAATTGTTGAAGCTTATGTTGCATTAGGACTTACTTGGGAGACCAGCCTCGCCACTTGACCAGGTACTCGATCTTGCCCTGTGATGGTGGAGAAGGAAAAATTTGGTGAAGCTCTTGTCACAAACGCAATATCTCACCGTCCCGAGCGCGTTCTGCAAACATGCCCTCTCTCTGTTACCTTGCGGATGCGCTTCTTTTCGATGCCCTCCACCGCAAAGACGTGCTCTCCGGCGGCGGGGAGCTCCATTCTCGCCTGGATCTGAACGCAGGGGACGGGGGGGAGTAGGTGAAATGTTGGCAACGCACCGTCGATGTGCCTTCCGCTCGGTGCGTGCTGTGCGCGCTTGGTAGTTTTCCAGTTGTATCCAAATCCAACTGTATTCCCTCCACCTCTCCTCCTCGCTCTCGCTCGCTCGCTCGCTCTCTCTCTCTCTCTCTCTCGCGCGCTCCCTCCTTTGCACACTCCACAGTCCTGGCTATGAGCATACAGATATTCACAGTAGTGCGGCTGCGAGCAGCTCTTTTCGTGCAATAGCTTCGGCTCGTTGCATGACGTCAGGAGAGGAGGGGGAGGTGGAGACCTTGCACAGAGGTTGGGGTTTATCCCGTGCGTGCTGGACTGCGGGAGGGATATCTGGAAATTGAAATCAATCACTACCTCACTGTCACAGCATGTGTGCATAAAATCCACTCGTGCAGCTTTATTGTTTATTTCGATAGCAAAGCTCATGGGAACCCCTCCTCCTACAGCTAATGTACCATCCACATGTGGAAAAAAACACTTTGAGTGGTTGAGTTTTACATATGCTGTGTGGGTGTAAATTAATAGTAATAGATCCCTATGCTGCCATTAAAATTCATATAACTGAACACAGAAATAAGAGAAACTGCTTTAGGCGCTTTGATGCTGCAGAGCTGCACCTGAGGGAGCTGAAATGACCAATTTTGCCAACCAATCATCTGTCTCCACATCATTTAAAAACACTTTTAGAGACCTGCATAACAAAAACAATACAGTCCTCCAGCCTTGAGGGTGACTGCATCATCAAAGCTTGTTTATCACTCGAGCTGAGGCACTGATGAAACACAAGTTCCCCTTTTTTTAAGAAAAAAAAAAAAACAAGAATTCTGATCCCCTTAAAACAGTTAAAGATGTGCACACGGAGGCTTACACTTCGATCTACTGACAGCGCCCTGCAAATATAGGTCACACACACTCCCATCGTCAAACCAGTGCCATGTCCTCTGGGCTCAACTGCCATTAATTTGACACACAGCAGAGGGTTGCTGTGCAGCCTTCAGCCTACCTGTGGCAACTTTCTAATGGTGCCACCGCGCTCAGCTCGTTTCCCCTCCTAAAATCCCCATTACATCCTGTTATTGGTCGTAATATCGGATATCTATCTGCATCTTGACAATTTAAATCCGACAGCATAAACCACATCACCACTGAGTATGTACTGTGTGCTGTAAATGTCATCCGCATTAAGTCACCGGATTTATGGGCACTTAATTGGAAACACGAGAGAAAAAGCGCGCCCGTGCGTCGAATACCTGTTTCTGTGCGTAAATCACCATTTGTGCGCGTGATTTTCTTTAAAAAAGGAAAGTTCGTTTGGGTACTTGGCACTGATTGCGTCAAATGAGAATTAAACGAGCTAAAAAGTGAGGCTTTTCTTGCTCAAAGAATAATTCAGCAGCACAAGGGTTAAAGTGAAGCCTCTAAGCAGAGCGGCAGCGGCCAGCCTATTAAATACAGGCACGATATATCTCTGCCCTGCCATATAAGGCAATGGAGAAAAAGCGCCGAAATATGGCGTTTTACACTCATTAATTCCCGAGTTTTGGTCTTGAAATGTGCGCAGGAGGGGGTTAAGGCTCATATGTCGCAAACATGCTCGATTAAAACTCCGTCTTTTCGCCCTATTCCTGTTTTTTTCCTGTGCCCTTCAGCCGCGGCCAGGGAGCGCATACGCCCTGCTTCCCTAGCAACAGCATGAAAGGAGAGAGAGACGGAGAGAAACCGAGAGGGAGAGGGAGAATTTAAGTTTGTGACAAACAAACGGGCTCTTGATAAAAATGGCACCAAGGAGCCGTCGTTTCCTCAAGCACTGTTTTGTCTTTGAATAGATCTAATCGAATCGAAATGCATATTCAAAAAGCATTAAAGGTGTGTGAGAGCATTATGGAGCAAATTCAAGAGTTGGGAAGGTATTCACCGTGAGCTCTGTTTACTCACCAGGTACCCAAAATACAAATTATGTATCATTTTGTGTTTGCACCGGCGGGGATGACGCCTGGAGTCTGCGTCAAGACAAGAGATAATCATTTGGAAAATCCTCTGACTCAGCCTGTCGGAGTCTGTGATGTGATCACAGCTCGATATAATCTAAATATATTTGTGTATGCTTTAAAAAAAAATCAATAGGCTTCTCCAGAGTGGGCTGCAATCACCTGGCAGCACTGTAAAGTGAAGCAGCGTCACCAAACACAAGAATGACTTCTTAATTTACTCAGGATGCGCATCAAGTATGAAGGTTTGGGGAATTAGAAAGCATTCGTTCTCTAAAAAATATTTTTGTGTCAGTCCTGTGTGTGCGTGTGTTTATATATTCATCTGTGGCCGAGAGATCCACACTCCCCGACGCGCATTTATAAATGTTGATCATCTGTGGAACTTATCATGACCTCAAATCATCACCTCAGTAACCGCAAATCCTTTGAAACACTAAGATATGTCCAGATGTAATCATCTTCATCATGAGTGTGAACATTTATAGTGATCCCATGGTCTGCACGCCCTCTCAGGAATGCGCTCAGGTGAGCTCGTGCCTCCTGTGCACTTGTTCACCTCTGACTTTGGCGCACGGTGTTGATTAAAGTCGCTGACTGGAAATCAAGAGGAGAGTTTCGATTTGCCGACACCAAAAGCAAACTGCAGGGAAATAAAAACACCTACACACATTCACAGATTTTTTTTTAACAAGGCGCTGATCAAATTCAATCGATCAGATCAGGTGATTTGATTGTGGAAAACACCTCAGTCCCCAAATTCAACTGCGCAGACACACTTCTGATTTATTTCCTCCGGGTTTTAACGAAGCTGTTCGCGGTGTGAAAATGCTCCTAAATGAACAACAAACACGGAAACTCGGACCACTTTGTGGATGTTTATGAAGCTCTCAAAACTGTCCTTGTATTCTGGAATTTATAGACTTGATTTTTTTTAATGCTCCATGAGTGCTTTTGAAAAAAAGAAAAAACCTTTCAGCGTTTATTTTGTCCTTGCTGAGGCTGTCAAGGTCAAACGAGCTCTTATCTAAAACATGAAGATAAACTCAGGGTCAACCAGTCTGTGTTTTTATCTCCTGTTTGAGGGGACTTTTTTTCAATATGGTGTCATTTTGTGTCAATGTTTTATATCATTACATGTTGGAGAGACAGAGTATATTTCTGTAAGACATGTAAAAGCAGGGAATTCACTTTAACATCACAGCTCTTAACTTTTTCTGTGAGTTTAAAGGAGACTGGTGGATTTGAGAGTGTGTGGAAACGTTGTGCACGTAAGAATGCTTGTGTCATGTGTTTATGTGGGTGTAAATGTGTTTGTAGGAGGGCCAGGGTCAGGTTAAGTCCTGATCTCTGATCCGGTCTCAGCAGGAAGCACTGGGAGCTCAGCCTTGTGACCTTTTTTCCATTGCAACACCAATTTTCTTTTCGTCATTCTCCCTCTTTCTGTCTTTCACTCTGCATGCACACAGCTGGCTTGCTCGAGAAGCAATCCACAAAATGGTGGCTCAAGGAGGGGAGAGAGAGGAGGGGTTGGGGGGGGGGGGGG